>NC_133620.1:277875362-278175362 GCF_048593235.1 Sminthopsis crassicaudata | reverse complement strand
AGGGACTCACCATTAGCAGCATGGGGGGTCTGAGGCAGGCCAACCTCGGCTGAGTGGCCGCTCCGAGTGACAATGACTGGCTCTTCCATCACACTAATGCTATTGCACTGCATCAGGTCCTGTAGGAGATTGAAGAGCTCCTCAGCCCGAGAGCACTTGAACGCAAAGATGCCTGTTCAAGGAGAGAAAGATAGCATGTTAATTGGGGTTGCCTGACTCTGGACGTGCCATTTCATTTCCCTGCACCTCAGTTTCTTAATTTGCACAAAAGAAGCAACATAGGCTCTGCCTCAAAGTGTTCTTGTAAAGGAAGTTTTCTTATTGTATCCTCATATGTTAATGTCAATGTCAACCCTCTGCGATTCTGCTGGGATAGGAACTCTCTCCACTGACGCAAGTAGCAACTCAGGTCTAACTTAAAATCTTAGAGGTACCTGAAACTCAGAAGAATCAATGAGATGGGGTTCAAACTTAGGAGCTACCACAACACATGCTAAGTACAGAGTTCAGTATATTTTCCATGTAAATCAGGGGTTCTTAATCTAAGATTTCCCAAGATATATGTACTTGGATTAGAAGAGAAAGAAAATACACCTTTCTCTTCAGTAACATTACCACATTACTTTCCTTTGTAATCCTCTGTATTTTATTTTATTCATTCAAAAACATTATTCTGAGAAAAAGTTCACAGATTTCACAGGAATGCCTGAAGGTTTCATGACAAAAAAAAAAAAAAAAAAAAAAAAAAAAAAAGGCAAAGAACTCCTGATATAGATATCAGGAATACAAATTTCTCACATCATAGAAAGATGGCATCTGAATACTTCTCTACCTCCAAATAACCCCACCAATCCCAAGTTATAGCCTCAGCTACCAGTGTTCTAAAGAGACCACATCTAGAAAGCATCACACAGTTCTGAAGATGTAGTGACCAGGACTCTTTGATACAATCAGCTGCCCCAAAAAAAATCTCACCTTCAAATGATAGCAACAATCACTATCCCAGCCCTCCTAAGGAATAAGAATGCACAAAAACACGATAGTGGATATTTATTTGTTCTGAATGTTGTACCATTTTCGCTGGGGCAAAGAGTGGGAAGGAAAGAAATAAAATCAAACAAGTAAAGTGTACTAGGTGTTACCTGAACATTTTCAGTGACCCTGACTGTCCTTACCCAATGGACCTAATCACTCAAAAAGCACTAGTGAGCCCCCTACAATACTCCCTCTTAATTATGCCAATTATCTACCCAGCCCTAGGGAGTTCCTCCATGACTAGAGGACAAATTGGAAGGGGGAGTAGAATGGAAAATACCCTGTGACCTTGGATGGGCTAAACTCAGCAGTTGGTACATCCCTAAGTGACCACTTTATCCAGGGTGGGAAAATGTCCTCCCAACTTGTTCCACTCCTGGTTTTGCCTTCCCTGCCACTGTTTTCTCTTGCTGGCTGCCCCAGAGCCTTTCGGCTGAGGTCACTTTGACTTCTTTCCCATAAAATGGCTATGAGGACTCCAAACAGGTCCTACTTCCTCTTTCTATACAGACTTTCCTTTGGGGGTGGGGAGGAAGGGGAGTCACTTAGAGATACTTATTTTACAAATGAAGAAACACAGAACAAAAGATAGGATCCCCAAAATCAGCCCATTCTCTCCTCTGGGAAAAGTTCTCTAGCCTAAAGTGATTTTCCCCCCTTGTCTTATTCCAATTTCTAAAACACATGGTAAAGGAGCTTAGAGCTCTCTCACCCACAGACGCAGCATCCTCACTTCCCCTGAGGTGTGGGATATAGCTATATTCCACATATATATGGCAGCTTGGAATATGGCTATTTTTCTCAAGGGGACTATGGAATGCCTATATAATCACAGCCTGGGACTAGGTCAAAGCATCTCAGGGAGGGAGCCAAGCAAAACCATTGAAAAAGCCCAAGAATGCAAACAAGATAGTTCATCATTCTCCATGAACCCCATAGCATCAATACACTGCAAAAATGGCTGTGAAATAATACAAAGGAAATAAATTTAGTTTCTTTTTGCTGTGTCTATAAAGGAGACAATGATAGTAACCATGGTAAAGAGAGATCCAAGAACAGGTAGTGTGGAAAGCAGAGATCAGACCTGTAATTTCATCAGTGAAGGAAGTTCAGTGAGGAAGTTCCCTTTTCCAATGGATATCAGCAATGGTTGTGCAAGTTAAGAGTCTCAGAGAGGTACCTGGGGCACAGACAGATTCAGTGGTTTGTCTAGTGTCATAGTCAGTAGATATCAGAGTTGTGATAGAAATCCTTTCAACTTGAGAGATCTTCCCACACTTTACATTAAATGATCATCAAATTATAAAGTGGCCATAGAAGCAGCATTAGAACCACAGACTTGAAGCTGGAAGAGACCTTGGAATTTACCTAATTCTTCCCTCCCTCCTCACTGTAAAGTGGGGGAACGGAGATCTAGAAAAATAAAAAGAATGGTCCAGGGTCACCCACAGAAGTAAGTAGTAGAGAGACAGAATTCGAATTTAGGTCTTTGGAATCCAGAGTTGGTTCTCTTTCCATTCCACCAGTTTGCTTCATAATGAACATATTTCCAAACACTAGACTTAGTGCCCTAGCTAGATCAGCACCTTGCAAAGGGGAGATGGGCATGTGAAAGCCAAAAGCTGATCTGCCAAGAGAAGAGAAAAGAGCCTGCTTTGATTTCATTAAGCAGAAGCCCAGGCACTCTTTTTGTTTGTTTGTTCGTTTTGGGGGGTTTTGGTCTTTTGTATGTTAAACATGTGCACAAGAAAAATCAGATCAAAAAGAAAATGAGAAAGAAAGCAAAAAGCAAGCAAACAACAACAAAAACAATGAAAATAACATGCTGTGATCCACACTTAGTCCTCACATTCCTCTGAGTGCAGATGGCTCCCTCCTTCACAAGACCATTGGAACTGGCCTGAATCACCTCATTGTTGAAAAGAGCCACAACCATCAGAGGTGATCATCATATAATCTTGATGCTGTGTACAATGTCCTCTTGGTTCTACTCACTTCACTTAGCATCAGTTCATCTAAGTCTCTCCAAGTCTCTCTAAAATCATACTGCTGATCATTTCTTATAGAACAATAATATTCTATAATATTCATATACCATAACTTGTTCAGCTATTCTCCAACTTTCTCCAATTCCTTGCCACTACAAAAAGGACTGCTACAAACATTTTTGCACATGTGGGTCCTTCCCTCTTTTTTATGATCTCTTTGGGATACAGGCCCAGTAGAGACACTGCTAGATCAAAGAATATGTTTGGTAGATCTTTGAGCATGGTTCCAAATTGCTCTCCAGAATGGTTGGATCCATTCCCAATTCCACCAACGATGTATTAGTGTCCCAGTTTTCACACATTCCCTCCAACGTTTATCATCTTTTTGCGTCATCTTGGCTAATTTGAGAGGTGTGTAGTAGTACCTCAGAGTTGTCTTAATTTGCATTTCTCTGATCAACAGTAATTTAGAGCATTTTTTCTTATGGCTAGAAATGGTTTTAATTTCTTCATCTTAAGATTGTCTGTTCATATCATTTGCCCATTTTTCAATTGAAGAATGGCTTGTATTCTTAGAAATTTGAATCAATTTTCTATATATTTTAGAAATCAAGCCAGGCACTCCTTTTAAAAAAAATGATAGAAAATTCTGAGAACACTTACATGAACTGATGCCAAGCGAAATGAGCAGAACTAGGAGGACATTATATACAAGAAAAATAAAATTTTTACAATGATCAACAGAGAAACTCATTTACTCTCATCAAGATAATGATCCAAGATCGTTTTACAGGATCCATGAGAAGACCCACTTTCAGAGAGAGAATTGATGAATTCTGAATGCAGAAGTTTTGAAAAAACTATTTTTTATTATCTTATTTTGTTTGTGTTTTCTTTTGCAGATGGCTAATATGGTAATGACTTTACACATATAATCAAAATCAAAATGCTTGTCTTCTCAAAGAAAGTGGAAGGATGGAAGGGAGGGAAAGAATTTGGAACTTCAAAATTTGAAAAAATGATGAAAGTTTTTGGTTTTTTTTTAACATATAACTGGGAAATAATAAAACAAAATTTTAAAAATATTTTGATAACCATATTTCAATATGGTTTCCTTTATAATCCTATGCACTATATTTTAAGCATTTAAAAACATTCTAAGAAGAGTTGTTTTCTAGACTGCACCAGCCCACCAAAAAGGTTCGTGATTGTCTGCCTGTCTGTCTCTATTTCTCTGTCTCTCTCACAACTCCAGTTCCTCACTACTGCTTCTTTCTGCCAAGAGTAGCCATGGCTCTGGCTGGTCATTCACAACCACTTACCAGCAGCACTGACTCCCTCCTTGAGCCCACAATTCCCTTTAACTCAGAGCTAAGATTTGAACCAAGACTCTGTCTTCAAAGCTGGTGCTTTTCCTCCTATACCACACTGCTAGATTCTAATAATTTTTTCTGCCTTTAAAATGCTAACATAAGCTAGGAATTTTCACTAAGCCACGTGGAAGTGGCCCAAGGACAGCCCTGCATCCCCACACCCTTGTAGACTGTAGCCTACCTCAGCTAGAATCCCTAGGTCCCAGGTCCAGGAGAAGCAGGCCGAGAACAGAAATGTGCCCATGCAGCCATGAGAAGAGAGGCTGGTGCTCACCCTGTCCTGTCTGGCAGCGCCGGCCACTCTCAAAGGAGAAGAGGTTGGAGTCGAAGCCGTATCGCCGCAGGCAGAGGTAGGGCCACCGCACAGCATCACGCCTGTGGAGGTGCAGCACCAGCTCCCTCTGGGTCAGCTCCATCACCCCAGAGCCCAGCTCCATTCCCTCATCATCCACGTTTATTACCTAGATATCAGGGGGAAAGATCAAGTTGGGAAAGCATGGAAAGAGACATTGGAGCAAAAAAGGAAACAATCAGAGTAGTGGAGAAATTCTAAGGACCAATCTTGGGATTTAGAACTGAAAGGGAGCGTAGAATACCACAATACCATAAAGTGTCAGAATGGGATAGGGCCTTAAACATCACAGGAACAGAAATTTGGGGCTGGAGGGATCCCAGAGGCCATCAAGTCCAACTTTCATTTCACAGATAAAGAAAGTGAGGTTGAAGATTCAAAGATATGAAGTGACTTACTCACAATCACACAGCTAACAAAAAGGAAGCCAAGAATAAAACTTGTTTTCTGACTCCAGATCTTATACTCATCCTACTAGACCACTGCTTGTCAAGAGAACTGAGTTCAAGTTCCAGCTAAGACTGACTCACTATGTGGCTCTGGGACAATCACATCTTTTCTTCAACCTCAATTTTCACTTAAAATTAAGAGTCTTGGACTAAATTAATTATTTTTTTAGATCTTATCCAGCTCTGACCATCTATGGTTTTAATATGTAATCATGGTACAATTCCACAAAAAGAAAGAACAGTAGATTTGAAACTACAGAACTGGGTTCAAATCTTAACTCTTTTATCAATTATCTGTGGAACTCAACCAACTTTTTAGGCCTCTGCTTCTTCCTCTGTAATAGTAAGAGTCTGAATGCAATTATTTCTAAAGTCTCTTCCAATGATAACATTTTGTGATTCTAAGATCTTGAATCTCAGTCTTCCTCACATACCCATTCTGGGCATTACCAGAGTGGAAGGTGGCAATTCAGAGGCTTTTTTTTTTTTTTTTGGGGGGGGGGGGGAAGGCTCAAGAAGAAGGTGAAAACAAAGGCAAAAAAGTACTGACTCTCTCCTTCCTTCTCTGCTCAAGAGCTGCACTCCTTTGAGACAAGGGCTCCCCCTTCAGATGGGTTAGTAAAATAAATCCTAGCTTCAGGGGACATTAGGGATGAAAAGGGGCTCCTCCTACAGGTAGAAGAAAGTTCTTTGGTTCACAAAAAAATCAACTGTCACTTGCTCTTATGGGCCTGAACTGATTCCTTCTGAATCATCTCTTGATTCTGGAGCACCTTAGATGCTGGCCCAAGAGGTTTCCCTGGAATGGGAAGAAGTGGAGATAAAGGGAGGAAGGGTGATGAGGAAGGTAAGTACCTTGAATTTAGTAGGATGGTTATTTGGTATACTGTCTCTGTAGAGGCAGCCAAGGCAGCTTCCCATGATGTCAAAACAGCTGGTCAGCTCTGAGATGAAAATGCAGGACAGAAGCAGTAAGATCATAAGGCAGAGTCCCAGAATATACTCTGCTCCTGGGTATGGAGCCTTGTACAAAGCTTTATAGTGGAAGCTGGGTTTTCTGTCCCCTACACCTCTGCCTCCCCAGTCTAATTCACAAGCATCTATTCTGTCAAGAACTGTGCTAGATGTTATGAAAGCAAAATAAGAAATAATTCTTGACCTTATAGATATTATGTTTGCTTTATAAAACAGGCTAATAATTTTTATCAGTATGAGGAATTCCCAGTGAGGAAACAGCATCTACCAATATACATCATTATCTTTGCTGAAATTTCCACAAAGGATTCTGAGAGGTTAAGAGATTTGCCAAGAGTTACAGCCAGGATGTGTCAGAGGTGAGACTTGAACTCAGGACTCCTTGCATCCGGATTGGTTCTCTAGCCAATGAAGAGAACCCCACTAAGTGGAGGCAGTCTAGAAGAAGCTAGACTTCTTATTTATCTTCTTTTTATCTAGTTTTTATTTGTTCATACTTACCTGTTTTACTTTGAACTCTTTCTTCCCTATGAAACGTAGGAGCTAGCATTCTGCTGTTTCTCTGGCCCATCCTGCACTATAATATCCCATAATGGACTAGTAGAAACTCTCTCATAGTAGACCCAGCTTCTTATTTTTTCCTCAATTTCCAGGATGGGAGGATCCAGGTTAAACGTAACAAATATAATAGTTTGTGACCAAGGGAAAGGGATGAAGGGGAGGCAAGGTGGATGATTACAAATGTCAGCATCACTTCTTCCACGAAGTCTTTCCTGAAAAGTTCGGCTAAAAGTCAGATCAGCCCTCAAATTTGCCTGGACCCCTTCTCTGTCCTAAAAACCTATTCTCTTGTATTCCAAACATTTGCATATGTTCCCCTTCCCCTTCCATTAGACAGGAAAATCCACACAAACTCTTTTGAGTCTGAAAGGTATTTAGATTTCTAAAGCCTAGCATAGTGCCCTAAACACACACACACACACACACACACACACACACACACACACGCACGCATGCACACACACTCTCTCTCTCTCTCTCTCTCTCTCTCTGTCTCTCTGTCTCTCCAATAAATCTTTAATGAACTGAACTATGATGTAAACCCAAACCTGAAACTAAGCTAGAACAGAGTGAACCAAGAGAACAGACAAGTGAGGGATTTGAACTTAAAAATGATAGTTCACTGCTATCTGCATGATTAACATTCTCCTGTTCCACTCCAAAGTTCTATTTCAACTGAAAAAACTTTGAACATCAAGTCCTTAGTGAGGTGTTTTCTCCCTCATCCCCCATATCCTCCAGCATAGATCTTACCTCACCCAGGCCATTGGGGAGCTGACCATGGGCAGGGGACAGGAGAGAACTCCCACTTTATCCCCACAATCTTCAGTGGGGCATCATGGTAGCTATCTTGAAAGAAGTCACCCAGGCTCCATCTGGGATAGGCCCAAAGTTCACCTGGCAAAGAAGACAATGGGACAGCAAATTTAGCCAGAGACCTTTCATCCGTGGCCTAGAGGTTATGATTGTCAAGGAAACCACTTTGCCTTGAATCTTATTGCTATGAAAATCATCCTCTATCTATGTAAGATGTTCAGTTTTTCAAAGAACTTACAAGACAAATAAGGCAGTAATTATTATTATTTGCTTTTTATGGAGAGACAAGTTTTCCTTCAAATTCCATTTTCTGGAGCCCTCTAAAGGTGTTCCCTTATTTAAAGTCTTATAATGCCTGAGTTCTCTGGCCCCAAGACCAATAATATATCTAAATCTCAGAGCACGGAAGCCTTAGATATCTGTAAAGGAGAAAGGAAATAATTATATACACCTTTATGTGCCAGGAACTGTGCTTTTTAAAACCATTATCTCACTTGGTCTTCACAACAATATTGAAAAGTAAGTCCCGTTATTATCCTTATTTTATCACTGAAGAAACAGGCCAAGTTACTTGTGCAAGGTCACATAGCTAGTTTTTAACACCATCTAAACTTAAGTCTTCCTGACTCCAAGGAGTCCTCTGATAGCCCTGAAACTGAACCCTTTGGTTTTATCAGTCTCTTAATAGAGTTTTGAGATACATTGTATCATCTAGCTCAAGCTAAATGTAATTTGTAACAAATGGGAAAATTGAAACTTGTAATATTGTTGCAAATGAGCAAATAACTCCCTTCAGATAACAGAGTGGTAGTAACAGAGCTGGAATTTGACTTCAGATTCTCCACTTGTAAATGCTCCATTACATTCAATTTCCATTACATTCAACAGCACAAATCACAAGAAATATTTTGTTTTCTAAATCAATCCAGTTCCTAATAGTAACAAATATGCTTTTAGACTATTTCTGTCCTGAGACAGACCTTGCTATGCCCAACTGTTTCTCAAAAGTTCTGGGCAACCCACCTGACACCTCCATGAACTCCTCTGCCCTGCAGAGAGATCAGACTTGTTACCTAATAAAACTTGCCAAGCAAGATGTTTCAAGATCCCTTTAGATAATAACATGATAATAGAAAGAGAACAGGCCTAGGGAAACAGGAGCACGGAGTTTGAGCCCTTGCCCTGACTAGCCACACGGATCTTGGGCAAGTAACTCCAGGCCTGTTTCTTCCTTCATTGGACGAATTGAAGTCCCTTCTAGGTCTAACATTCTGTGTTTTCGTGTTGAAGTTCCCCCTAGCCCCTCTCACTTCATGTTCTGTTTCTGGAACTCCCCGTTCTTGGCTCTGTTTCAACCCTATCTTTTCATCTCTCACATTCCAAACTCTGTATTCTAATATTCTACGTCCCACTGAGTCTTATATTCTGCACTCCTACATTCTTTGCCTGATTTTGTCAATTATGCCGATGACCAGAACCAATTAAAATGTAATTAGGAAACATTTATCAAAATAAATAAAAATACAACAAAATACAAATATAACATTTTAAAACTAAGTCCATACGCAGACCGCAGAAATCCTTATGAATGGCTCAAGGCTCCCTTTCTATCGAGTTTGGCTTACTAGTCATTGCAGTCCTGATAGTCTGGTCTGATGGCCTAACACTAGGTTCCCGGGTCTCACTTCTGCCATCCATCTATCTGTTCTAACACTCCAAGTTCTCGGGCCCTCCTGGCTCTGCCATTCCCTGTCTAACATTCTAGGTGCTCAGGCTCCTTTCCGTTCTGCTGTTCTGTCTGTCCTAACATGCCATTCATCTCTGTTCTAACATTCTAGGTGCTCAGGCCCCCTCCAACCGAACAGCTCATCAGCCTGCGGTGCGGGGCCCTGTCCTCTCTCTGGGCGCCGAGGCTCCTGCAGCCTCCAGACCTCCCTGGCAGGGGCACATTCAGCTCCGAGACCTGAGGAATGCAGGAGGCCGGCCCGCCGGACACCCTCGGCTGCCGCAGCGCCCACCCCGCTCAGGCCGGGCCCGGCGGCGAGAGCGGAGCCTGAGAAGAGGAAGGGGTCTTCCCCGCGTCCGGGCCCTCAGGGATGCCCGCAAGGACAGGGGCGGGGCCGCTCCTTCCCCCGCGCTCTCGGAGTCCAGGCCCGGCTCCTCCACAACTCAAGGCCAAGGGCAGCTCCCAGAGGGCGGAGAGGAGGAGGACAAGAAGCAGGAGGAGGGGGCGGCCGGGCCCAACGCGCCCCGAACTCACATCGCCCCGCAGTCCAGGCGGAGCCAGGGGCCCCGCTCCCGGCTCCTGGGTCGGGCTGGGTTGGGTCGGGTCCGGTTCCAGCTCCGGCCCTACAGCGAGGCCTCGCCTCCCCGCCCCGCCCCACCCCGCCCCTCTCTCCGCAGCTGCTACCGCCGCTGCCGCTGCAAACCACCACCGCCACCGTCGCAGCCGCAGCCGCCGGGGTCAGAGGTCGCCCCGACCGTACCAACGAGACGCGAGCAACCGGCCCGGGGCGCGGAGAGCAGAGCGCAGCCTGGAAGGTCTCCCTCTAGAGGACGTGTCTGCTGTTGCAAAGAGCCGGGAACTCAGGGGGTCGCCAGGGGGCGCTCGAGGCCGAACCAACCAGTTTTCATCAACAAAAGACATAATAGCCTTTCTATGGAGCCTGAGGTTGGCAAAACGCTTTACAAATAGTACTTTCTATATCCCAAACCCGGGATGGAGGTACTGTTGTTATCTCTATTTTACAAAGGAGGAAAGTGAGGCAGTCACAAGTGAAGTTACTGGGATCACGCACGGGGGAGGCACTGGGTGGAACGGTGGGGGTTGGGATGGGGGGGGAGGAAGTGGGGGATGGAATAGCTGAGAAAGCACTCTATTTTTTTTTTTTAATAATAGCCTTTTATCTTTCAAAATCCATGCAAAGATAATCTCCAACATCCACCTTTGCAAAGCCTTGTGTTCCAAATTCTTCTCCCTCTCCCTGCAATATGGGTTAAACGTGTAATTCTTCTAAACATATTTCCATGTTTATCATGTTTCACAAGAAGAATCAGACCAAAAAGGAAAAAAGTGAGAGAAAAAAAAAAAAAAAAAACAAGCAAGTAACCAACAGCAAAAAAGGAGAAAATACTTCGCTGTGATCCATACAGTTCTCTCTCTGGGTGTGGATGGCTCTCTCCATCATAAGTCTGTTGGAACTGGCCTGAATCACAGTTTAAAAGAGCCTCGTCCATCACCGTTGTTAATCTGAACCTTAAAGGAAGCCAGGAGGCCAAGGGAGGGGGGGAGGGGGGAGAAGGGACCTCCTAGACATGGAGGCAACTAATGACAAGATATAGGGAGAGAGTATAGTGGGAAAAGAGCACACAGTATGCCAGGATTGCTATATTCTGGAGAGGGATAAAATTTAAGTACACTAGAAAGGTGTCAAAGAGCAGGTTGTGGAGGGCTTTAAATATCAGAGGATTTTCTATCTTGTGCTGGAGGTAATGCTTGTAATAATTTATAATGATAGGGATGAAGTGTTCAGGGAGCACTAGCACTTTGGTGTGAGGGCTGGCTGAGTCTTTTTCATGCTGCTCCTCCTCCACCTTCGGTGTTTACCTGTCACACAACTCTCACCTGTGTTTCCAAAAAGCTGAACCATGCACAGGGATCACATCCCAGTAAAATCTTCTGCATAGACAATACTCAGATTGAGGGTAGAATAAGGGGGTCATCTACTCCAATTTTGCCAAGACTTCCCAAGGCAGAATGGGAGGATAAGAGTGATTTTTTCCAATGGCCATGAAGGCAGCTGAAGCATTGTAGTGTAATGCCAGAGAAATTGAGGCAAAATAGAGATTAGAGAGTTTTTAATATTTTATTTGGATTTCTGAGAGGGAGAGATTTTCTGGGACCAAAAGGATCCATTTTTTGGTCTCAGGGCTGAATCAGACTTTTGTCTCAAAGAATCCAGTAGCCAATGTGAGGTTGCCATAAAATAGATATACACTTGGCTCTAAGCTCAGGTAAATAAAGTCAGGGTGGGATAGAGTTCAAACTCTGATGATGGGGAAATCTCCAAGAAGGGACCATCAATGTGGTTTTGACAGGTTGGAGGGTAGGACCATAAATTCTTACAAACTGGGAGTAAAGGAGATAATCAAATTAGAGCCTGGAAGTCTGAAGAAATAGAAGTAGAGGATATTAATTAGGTATCTGAGATAGGACATCTGGAGTCTTAGCTTTTGGAATGCCAATTATCTAATTATCTCAGTCCTAATGAGCAGAAAAGGAGAATGGTAACCAGAAGGATTGAGGCAGAACAATTTAGGGAAACTGAGGCAGGATAATTAGGGAAGCTGTGGCAAACAGTAGGGTGCTTAGAACTTGTGCACACAGGGAGACACTAAGGTCATCCACTACATCATGGGTCATCATTAGTTGTCCTGACTTTTGTTTTGCCACAGGACTTTGATGACACTGGAAGAAAGAGTGAAACTAAATGTGCAATTCTGTCTCACTTAAATCCAAGTCAAAACATCACCTCATGATGTCCTTAGTCCTCTTCAAAAACAAGGATGAACATCAATAAAGAGGCACTAGAATTAATTGAGTTGGGACAGACCTCCATTTTAGGAAAACAGCAACTAAAGAGAGGATAGATTGGAATGAGAAGAAATTTATGGCTGTGAAATCAATTCAGTGGTCCTCAAACTTTTTAAATAGTGGGCCAGTTCACTGTCCCTCAGACTGTTGGAGGGCCTGATTATAGTAAAAACAAAACCTCACACTCTGTCTCCGCCCCTCAGCCCATTTGCCATAACCAGATGGGCCTCATAAACATCCTCAGCGGGCCACATGTGACCCGAGGGCTGTAGTTTGAGAACCCCTGCTCTAGATGATCAGTGCCCAAATTGAGATGACAATTGTGTGAGAGGAGGGGGTATATACAAAAGGTTCTGTGAAGGTGGAAATTACAGAGGTTTACAATAGATTGAATATGTGGTATAACACTGCTAATCAAATGTCTCTGAGAGGTCAAGAGATAAAGATAAAAAAAGAAAGCAAAATGTGTCAAATAAGAAGTCATTTGTAACTTTTAAGGAAACAATTTGATTTGAGAGAAGAGTTAAGGATAGGAAAGAGAATAAGAACCCTGAGAGACTCAAGAAGTTCTACTGTCATTGATGAAAACAGGAAAAATTGAAATATTTATTAATGTGAAAATAAACTAAGTCCTCATCCCCACCCACACCCTTTTAGAATTATTAAAAAAGCAATTTTCTGAGTATCCTAGTGTGAAGCCTTTGGACTAATCTAAATGAGAAATGCTTATTAATATTTTCCTATCAATTCAAAAAAATGTCTGGCACAGAAATTTTTCTATTCATTCTTATCAAAGGTCTAACTAATTTCTAACCCATCCCTAGGTCCCTCTCTTATGATCAGTCATCTAGGAAGTGGTTAAATGATTAGTTAAGAGACAAATGAAGTATTTTACTACTTTAGTTGATGAAGTCCTAAGTAACTAAATAGGTATTAGCAGAGAAAGCCTCTGCTTTTTTTAGGGATAGAAATGGACTTCCCTAACTTTGACACAAGCCATAAAAAAAAAAAAAAAAAGTTTCTATTCCTATAGCAATTCATCTCCCCGAGGGGGGTGGGGGGGACCCATCCTAGAGAGGTGAAAATGGCAAGAGTTCCCAAAGGGAACTGCAAGTATTCCCAACCTCAGGGGTTCCCAGTCAAAAAGTTTGAGTATAGAGTTCACCGAGCATAGGAGCTCACTGATAATCCAACAAGCCTTCCATAAGGCTTCCATGTGTCCCAGCTAGGAGAAAGGAAAAAAAGAAAAAAAAAGAGGAGCTTATCTTGAAATGGAGGAAGTAAAGCAAGACTACCCCCATACAGGTAAAGTGGTATAAAAGTAACATGAAATTGATTTGGGAGAACATAATAGTTCAATCAACAATAAGAAATCAAGTCAGACAACTGTCACAGGTAACAGAGATTTGCTGTTTTATTATGTGAATAGCAAACAGGTTCAAACAAATACAATTAGGCAAGGCAAAGTCATACTGAGTTAGCAATTTGATTTTGGGGGACAGAATTTTTGAGGCCTCAGGGGAAAAGAGGGGAATAAAGGCAAGTTATAGGGAGTGACAAAGATATATTGAAATGTTGAGACTGTATTAAAGACAGTCTAGAAAACTGAGTTCCCATCAAGGTTATCTCAAAGCTTGAAGTACTAACAATGAAGAGCCAGATGAGCTCCATCTTCTCATCATTCAGTGCTTAAAACAGCCTGGGAAATTGACCTGATTGTGATAGAATGGGTTTGGGTTTTTGTTTGTTTGCTTATTTGTTTGTTTTTATCAATTCCTGAGATTAGCTGATCTAGCCCATAGTTGTAACTCTAATGGGAGTTCCCATTAGAGGGCCACCAAAATGTTGAGGTAACAGGTATAGTGAGACTCTCCCTATACCAGACTACCAAAATGATGATGTCACCCAAGAAAATAATGGGGTACAGGGTGATACCCCAAAGGTTACAGGTTGGTGTTATAATGATGAGGTTTTTATCCCCTTGATTCCCAGTGCTGATGAGGATAGTGTCAATAAGAGAGTTGTTAAAATCCCTTTCTGGTCGGCCCAAAGGTTCAAAGTAAAAAAATTTAGTTATCCCAAAATATTAATGGCACAAATGAAAGTTTATTATTGGATAAAAACCAGTTTGCTAAAAGACTGACTTCTATAATGGCAAAGTCTTATTAGGGAAATGGAGTCTGGCACTGAGAAGAGAATGCCTTCTCAGCAGGCAGAGGGTCCTCACAAGCAGCTATGTTAAGGAAAGGTCCTTTGGCCTAGGATGATCCTGTTTGACCCTCTGCAAGGAGTCCAGAAATTACCCTTTAAAAGGAGTCTTGAGGCTTCAGGAAGTCAAGTTTCCCAGACTAGACGCTTATCAGTATCCCAGATCTCCTATTGGAATTAACAACACTCCAAAAGGGTGCTTTTTGACCAGGATTTCTAATTGAATCAAAGGCTCTGGCATCCCTGAAAGATATCTGGGGAGATATACTATCCCCAGGAGGGCCAAGGACTCCAAAAGGGATCACAGATCAAAAGGGAAGACAGTTTCAGAGTGATAATTTTAAAGGGAACACAGCTTCAATAAAGGGACCAGTTTCCCTCCCCCTTCAATAAGTTGTCTCAAAAGAATTTGTAGGCTTAGACATCCTCCAAATCCAAAATAAAATTTTGGATTGTACCAAATCCATAAGAATTTTTAACAAAGATAGATTTAAAAATCAACAAAGGGGAAGACAAGTTCCCTAGCAGTAACCAGGAGGAATATGCCATTAAGGGAGGATATACCACAGTCTCCTTGAATTGTTCTACCTCAGCTTCCCTGCATTAGTTTCCCTGAATTATAATATCTTAATTTCACTGAGTTAGTATGCTATGTTCCTCCCTCCCCCTTTTCTGTTCATTAGGACTGAGATAATTAGGGATATGGAAATCTGGTCAGTTGATATTCCAAATGATAAAACTCTAGATAGAACTCTCTAGCTGTATACCTCCTTCACTCCCAATTTGTAAGAATTTATAATTCTCACCCCCAACCTGTCAGAACCGAATTTATGGTTCGTCCCTGAAAATTCTGCCTCTCTGCCTTTGTTTCTCTTCTCACTGAAGTCCTATAAAATCCTTCACATTTGAGATGCGAGTCTGATCCAGTCAATTAATTAAGCTCTCCAATAAATAAAATATTAAAAACTCTCTAATCTCTACCTTGCCTCAGGTTCTTTGGCATCACAAGCAGACTAATCCTAAGAAGGAGTTTAGTTATAATAAAGATGACACCATTGGGCTGAATTCACAGAGAAGTTAGGGAGGAACTACAGTCTGAGCAAATCTTTTATAGGGGAGATATAACCTCAGGGGACTGACATCATAGCTTGGCTTTCAGACTGGTTACAGTAAATGTAGACTTTCCAGAGACTTCCATTTGAAGTGGAACTATAATCAAAAGTCCACTTGAACAAAAGGCCCCCTTAAGATCAAAGGGTACACTTAAGGCTGAGATGATCTTATCAATGCTCTTCCCAGCTTTCCTCAGGAGGTATTATAATTCCATCAGTGGTTCAGGTTTTTTCTGCCAACTCCCATCTAGCTATTCAGTACCTCACTGTCAATGATGAATCTTCACCAAACAGAAAGGAAAATTCTTGGTGGGAATTGTTTGTTGTATTTTTGGTTGTTTGTTTTGTTTTGGTTTTGCATGTCCTCTATTATCAACTGATTCTCTTTTTTTTTTCCTTGTTGAAGCTTATTTTCAAAACATATGCAAAGATAATTTTTCACCATTTGACCCTTGCAAATGTAATGCCAGAGAAACTGAGGCAGGATAGAGATTAGGGAACAATTTAATATTTTATGTGAAAAAGAGAGATTTACTGGGACCAAATGGATCCATGGTTTGGTCCCAGGGCTGAATGAGACTATCATCTCTAGGAATCCAGCAAGTAATATTGGATACAAGATTCTTTTATAGGGTAACAAGAGCAATGACATAATGGGGGAGGTATCTGGATGGGGATGATCTAATGAGGATGACCTAATTGGGGGAGGCACCTAGGATGACATAATGGAGGCAGGTACAGAGAGGCTCCTGATATTCTAATGATGTCTAAAATGGATAGACCTTTATCCCATCAAACATTAAGAAGAAATGATTGTAGCCTGAAGATATCATACTTTAAGAGGGAATGATTATAGCCTGGGGTTTTGGGGCAGAGTAACAGGACAATTAGGGAAAATGGGTCAGGACATTAAAAGAGAACTGTGGCACAACACAAAACCTTGTGTTCCAATTTTCCTCCCCCTTTTTCAAAGGATCAATTTTTTTTTTTTTTTTTTTTTTTGTAATTGTAGTCAGTCAGTAAGCATTTATTGTTGTTGTTGTTATTGTTATTGTTCAGTCATTTCAGACATGTCCAACTCTTTCTAACCCCATTTGGGAATTTTCTTGGCAAAGATTTGCTATTTTACAGATAAGGAAACAGAGGGAAGTAGGGCTGAGAGATTTGCCCAAAATCATACAGTTAGTAAGTATCTGAGGACAGATTTGAACTCAAGAAGATGAGTCTTCCTGACTCCAGGACTAGCATTCTATCACTATGACACCTGGCTGCCCAAGGAAGTAGTAAGTACCATTTTCACTAGGAAATATTCATAGTAGAGGTAATGAAATCCTTGGTGACTAGATGAGGTTGGAAGAAAAGCCTGAAGTACTGATAACTCCCTGAGGCAAGCAGGAAAGGACACTGATGGGGATCAGCTCAGTTTTACAGTCTCACTGCCTATAGAGGTCTTGGGTAATCCTACTTTACTGTATCCAATCAGAAAGCCAAGTTATCAGGTCAAACTCCCAAGGCTAAATTTCCTCAATAAATCTGTCCATGGCCTACCCCATTTTTGCTGAATCCCTTCTGGGCTAGTCCACCAAACCTATCAGGGAGAGATAAGGAGGGAGATCTTTCCAGGCAAGGGACATAGCCAGAGATAATGCCCAGATTTGAGAGAGAGAATATTTTATTCATGTAAATACTAAATCACTTTGGCAGCTGAATGGTAGCTGAATCTATTGGTAAGACTACAGGTATTGAGGCAGGTAGACTCACTAGCAAGCTCTTGCAATAGTACAAATGTGTGATGAGGGTGTGTATCAGGAAAATGAGTGTATCAGAGAAGACAAAGGGAATACTGAAGAGATGTTGCAAAGTAAAATCAATATATGCCAGATAAATATTAGGGAGACAGAGGTAAGTTAGTGAGAAATCAAGAATAATATCTAAGTTTCATGCTTGAGGGATTTGGAAAATTGTTGAGTTTAAGATGTTTACTACACTTCTAAAGAGATCTTAAAGAAGAGAAAGGGACCCACGTGTGCAAAAATGTTTGTAGTAGCCCTTTAGTATTGGCAAGAAACTGGAAACTGAATGGATGCCCATCAGTTGGAGAATGGCTAAATAAGTTCTTGATGAAGTCTAGAATTGGGGTACCTAAATGAAATTAGGGTGTAATTGAGGTCTAGTGGCAGGTTAGAGGTACAGGGAGTCAAATGGAACTCCCCTACAACCCCTTTGGATTTGGTGCAAGGATACAGTTAAATGAGGTCTAGTGGTGGGGCAAGAATCCTCTGAAAAGGAATTTACAGACCCGAAAACCTAGATTAATAAAAGAGGTTTATAAGTAAGGTTAAAGTCTAATTAATAAAATTGAAGTTCGAGATAAGAGAGCATTGGAAACAGTGTTCCAAGAGGGTAGAGATTCTTGGCATGCCAGGTGTAAGGCCTCCATGTTTGGAACCTCTGCAAAGAGAGGGCTCTAGCTTGGCTCTTTTATAATAAGAGATTTAGCTAAAGCTAAGTGGGTGGAGTCTCAAGTTGGCTCAGATCCCACGAGAGTTGTGAGAGCCCAGATATCTCCTATTAGAATTCAAAGGGATGCTTTTGACCAGGATTTGTGAATCAAAGGTCCTAGCTTCTTGAATTGATAATGTCTCAGCGAGGAGGGGCTGGGAATCAGAAAGGAATAAATCCATCTGAAAGGATTAGTTTCTTAAAGAGAGCAACATGCACATCATTATGGTATATGACTGTTATGGAATATTATTGTTCTATAAGAAATGATCAGCAGGATGATTTCAGAGAGGCCTGGAAACCTACATGAACTGATGTTAAGTGAAATGAACAGAAACCAGAGATCATTGTACACAGTAATAAGATTATACAAAGATCAATTCTGATAGATGTGGCTCTTTTCAAGAATGAGATGACTCAGGCCATTCCCAATGATCTTGTGAAGAAGAGAAAAATCTACACCCAGAAGAGGACTATAAAAACTGAGTGTAGATCACAACATAGCATTTTTACTCTTTTTGTTGTTGTTGCTTACATTTTATTTTTTCTAATTTTTTTCTTTTTGATCTGATTTTTCTCTTGCAGCAAGATAATTGTATTAATATATATGTATATATATATGATGAAAATTTATCTATGAATATGTTTTGAAAATAAAAATAATAATTATAATAAAAGATGTTTACTGCACTAGCAGATGTCTGGAAGGCAATTTAAGATATGAGATTGTTAATTAGTGGAAAGTTTAGAAAAAGAGATAGAGAGAATATGTGTGTGTGTGTGTCAAGAAGAACATGACCAATAATGTCAAATACTTCAAGAAATCAAGAAGAATGAGGATCAAGGGGAAAGTTTTTGGAGTTGGTAATTAATAGACTATTTGAAGGAAGCAGAATAGTGGAATGACGAGGATTTGTAAGGGATTAAGCAAGTAAGGGGAGAGAAAATAGAAGCATCTATTAAAGAAGGCCTTTTCAAGGAGTTTGGCACAAAAAGGCAGAAAAATGTAGGATAATAGCAGGAATGGAAAGATCAAATGAGGGTTTTTTTGAGGATGTGGGAGATATGGACATGTTTGTAAATGGTAAGGAAGGTGTCAATAGACAGGGAGAGATTAAGGATAAATGAAAAAAGGGAGGTTACAAAAGGGAGGAGGGATGAAAAGATTTGAAAGAGTCACTGTAGAGAATAAGATAACAAGTTGATAAGAGATATTTAAAAGGATTGCTTAGAAAAGCAAAGAGAGGCCAGATAAAATTATATAAGAAAATTTTACAGTGGATGAAGTCAGAACAGTTACATGATTTTTTCTATTTTTACTTAGCAGTCCATGTGTAGGAGTAAAGGAGGCTGCTGGTGGGAGAAATCCAAGGACAGACTTGGTAGGGAAAATCAGCAATATAAATGATAAGGTAGCAGCTAGATGGCATAGTAGATAGAGCACAATCCCTGAAGTCAGAAAGACCGGAGTTCAAATTTGAGTCAGACATTTAACACTTCCTAGCTGTGTGATGTGGGCAAGTTATTTAACCCCAAATGCCTCAGCAAAAATAAATAAATAAATGTGTGTGTGTGTGTGTGTGTGTGTGTGTGTGTGTGTGTGTGTGTGTGTATAATAAAGTGGAAGGGACTCAAGAGACTAGGACTGTATAAAGTTTAACTAGTTCAACCAGGATCAAAATCGGGAAAAAAAGAGATATCAGTTAAAGCAGGAGTGATGACATGGAAGAAGAGTAAAGGGTCAAGTGATTTGAAGGTCATGACATGAACAAAAAGTAGGATTTATTAAGGAAAGGAAGAGGACAAGTTAAAAATGGATTATGATCAGATTAAAGGATTTCAGAACTCTTGAATATGTAGTTAGTGCATTTATGGATGATGGCAGATCATCTTTGTGTATAACTGAAGTAGAATAGAGGAGTAGGTCATGAGAAATGAGTAGGCTGAGGAAATGAATGATTAAAGTGTTTAAAGGAGAGTCAATATGTATGTTGAAGTTCCCTAGGATGAGGGCAAAGGTTGGGGAGGAGAGAAAATTTATAAAACAGATACTGAACTTGAGGAAGACAAGTAATAAGAGGTCTGTAGACAATAGCTACAAATATTTGGATTGAATGGTAGAAATTAATTGTATGACTCTCCAAGGAGAAGTTACTGAGTCATGGAGGTAGGGGGAGAACCTGGAAGTAGCCATTCTTAATTTCCCCTGCCTCAACCAGTAAATCAATTTGTGTAGCCAGCACTGGATGTTGTGTCATCAGGGAAGACCCAGCTATAAAATAGAAGGAATGGGAAAGGAAAATATTTAGAATAAAAGCAAATTCTCTACCTATGAAATAGGCATTTCAGAAGGTACAGTGGAAGTGCTATCTAGTTGGGACTTTGGAATGGGAGAATAAGAGGAATGAAAATAATGAATAAGGTGGTGGGGAATGATGAAAGGGGTTTAGATGATGACCTACAAAGGTTCAGAATCATTTGGATGTGTAGGGTATGACCAGGTGTGGGAATGTGCATCTCTGAGTGGAAGGTACCATTTTTCTTCCCAGAGGAATTTGAAAATCAGGCAGGAATACTAAGAAGTTTTAATAATAAGGCAACTGTTGATAGATAAAGTCCACATAAACAAAAATTCCATAGAGGGACCTTAATTTTTAAGAATCTTATCTACAACTGGTATGCACTTGGCTCTTTTTTTTTTTTTTTTTTTTTTTTTTGATGAGGCAATTAGGGTTAAATACATATACATTATTATTATTTTTTTTTTTTTACATGTCTCCAAGTGAGTTAAGTTGGGAGAGAAAAATCAAACAAAAGGGAAAATCTGTGAGGAAAAAAAAAAGCAAAAAACAGAAAGGTGAAAATAGTGTGCATTTATCCACATTCAATCTCCATAGATCTTTTTTCTGGATATGAGTCTACCCAAAGTTTATTGGGATTGTCTTGATCACTGAATTGCCAAGAAGATCCAAATCTATCATAGTTGATCATCACACTATCATGTTGCTGTGTTGCAATTTATTCCCACTCAGGCACTCTATATTCTACTCAAGTTGGCCTATATATCTTCTATAAATATCTTATATCCTTATACAAAGACATATCTCAAAGGCAGGTAGAAAGTGTAGTAGAAGAATGCTAGGCCTATAGTCAAGAAGACTTCAGTACAAATACAGCCTCAGACACTTATATCATCATTTCACTTTTAATTGCCTTAATTTTCTCAATTGTAAAATGGGAATAATAATAACATCTACTTCCTAAGATTAGCATGAAGATCAATAAGATTGTATTACAAAGCACTTAATGCAGATCCTGGAGCACAGTGGATACTTAATAAATATTTGTTTCTTTCCCTTCTTATATTTAACATTCTATTTTCTGTCCCTGAGTCCTAAAGCAGGAATGAACAAATGTTATCCCTCCCTCTTACTTTGTTTATTGTTTATATATTTTATATTGATTTATGGGGTACACATTGTATTCCTGTATTATGATGTAAGCTTACTGAGGACTGTGGCCATCTCTTATTCAGATTGGGGATTTGGGAGAAGAATAATTATTTATTTCTATGTCCACCATCTGTTCTAATAATTATTGCTATTCCAATTGGAGTAAAAGTTCTACACATCTTGATAAATTCCTAATAAATGTTTGGTTAATTGAATTGAATGGGAGTTGGGAGAAGGAAGCTAAAGGAGAAGAAATAGACTAAAAGACTCCAGAGAAGAGAGGGTGAGGGGTCACTGCAAGAAAGGGAAGGAAACTGCAAGAAGGAAAGAAAACTGAGGGACACTGGAGAGAAGAAAGGAGACTAGAGAATGAATAAATGAATGAATGAAAAAAGTATTATTAAGCACTATATGAAAACCCAATGCTAAATCCTAGCAATAAAAAAGTAAACAGTTCCTGCTCTCAAGGAGTTCACATTTTAATAAGGGTGTCAATCCAGGGAACTGGTTTTAACCTGCTGGTAGTGGAAAGGGAACAGTGCAGGATAGAAACAGGAGAGACAGGATGTTATGCCTCAGTTTCCCTGAATTATTATGTCCTGAATAAAATTACTATAGTCCCACTCCTTTGTTCTTTAGGAATAGAGAAATTAAGAGGCCCTGAAATACTGGTGAGTCATAAAACTCCAGGTGACTTATCTCAAATGCCTGCTGGGAAAATTCCCCCTCCTTAGAGTATCGCCCCTCACCCAGAAGTCTCCTTCCCTCCGACCTTATCTTGGCCCCATCCTGTCAGGACTAAATTATGATCCTTTCCTGGAATTATGGCTTGTCCCCACCCAGTATCCTCTTCACATTAAAATGATTAAAAACCAATTTCTGTCTTGCTTCGCTTTCTCTGGCATTATAAGGAATCAAAACAAAGTTTGATTTCAAAGTGAGGGAAATGGCTTGCAAGCAAGCTCATCTGTGCCAAAGCCCCACTGTGGAAGGAGGGAGGGAAAGGGAGAAAAGAGAGAAGGTAAGGCAGTGTGGGGAGATTAACAATGAGAGGTAACAGTAATACTGAAGCAAGTTTACTTTGTAGCAGGGTTTCATGATCAAAACATGGATACCTGAC
Organism: Sminthopsis crassicaudata; assembly: GCF_048593235.1. Taxonomy (NCBI): domain Eukaryota; kingdom Metazoa; phylum Chordata; class Mammalia; order Dasyuromorphia; family Dasyuridae; genus Sminthopsis; species Sminthopsis crassicaudata. The sequence goes on along the minus strand of NC_133620.1, from coordinate 278,152,825 downwards.
TGACCTCAGAGAACACCTGGTGTTGGTCAAAACAGTGCAAAAACTATGATTTTGCCTAAGAGTGAAATCATCCAGAGGATGAACACAAAGGATTATTGTTATGCCAGGTTCAGGACACAGCTTGCTTGCTGGGCCTTGGCTCTAGAAAATAGAATGTCTCCTAATATCTTGACAAGAGAGACCACACATCTATTAGATTTCACTTGCAGATCAAAATAAATTTTTTAAAGTCCAATGATCATTAAAGGGTGCAGCAGCAAAGCAGATGCTAAAACATTTTCATGCATCTTATTTCTACTGATAAAATAATATTGATTTTTGATGTTGCACTTATGACTGTGTCAAGAATTTTATTTTCTGGGTCTTCAGTAGCTGTAGCTGCATAACTCTTAGAAGAAGAGACATATCCAGAGACCTTAATTTCCCCCTAGATAATGGCTTCAGGATGGGCTGGGGAAAACTACTATCCCTCACCTGCTATCTGTGACAACTGGTTAGCAGTTGGTATCGGTGCTGGCAAGGAAGATGAGTCTCTTTTCTATATTGATTGACTTCCCCTCAGTGATGTCTGAGTGGGGTTTTGAGCAGACCTGATGGTGTAAGGAGCACTGCCATTCCCAAGACTATTGGGTTCAAGGTACTGGAATGCCTTCATTAGAGTAAAGATATGTTGGTGGTCTAAGGTACCGGTGGTGCTGCTTGAGTAAGCCTCTTTCGGTCCCTTTCTCCGGTGCTTCGCTGCTTCAGAGAGGCTTCGAACTGCGGGTAAGGAGAAAGAGGAGCCGGGAGACACTGGTAGGGAGGAATTAGAAAAAGACCAACGCCTGAGAAGATTGGACAACACTAAGGGGAGGGGCGAGGACTCGGTACACTTTTGGGGGAGGGGCAGAGAAAGTTGTGTCTTCAGTTTACATTAAATGAATGGTACTTAAATATATGCAAACCTTTTCAAGTTTTATTGTTTTATATTTATACTTATTATTTATTAAAGTTGTGTTTATTTATATTTAATTATATATTAAATAATGTTTCTTAACATATAAATTTTATTTATTTATTTACGTTTATTGACTGTATTTGTTGTAGTCTTGGAGGGTGAGGCTCCGTATCACTATTCCGTACCGAGACACCCAGGAACACTCTTCCTCCCTGCCCTCTCTCCCCATTTTCCTGGACGGGTGCTTCAGACTTTTATCTTCCAGCTGCAGTCTAACCGAGAACGAAATTGGAAGGGGAGGGGCGGGGATGGAGAGAATAATGGAATGGAAGACGGCCCAGGGGCAGATGCCCAGGCTGGGAGGGAGGTGATACCCTGAAGCTTCTAAACTGACAGAGTTTGGGGGACTGGAGGGGAGGGAGAAGAAAAAGGTGTCTTGAACGGAAAAGTAGATCAGCTTCCTTCCTGTTCCCCACGTGCCCTCTTTCTCTCCCCACCGGTTTGGCTGCTTAGGATGATTCTCCGGAGGCGGATCCCATGCCGGAATCCTGCCTCTTTCCCTTTCCTTCTCTTCTCTCCTCCCCACCCATCCGGGCTGCTCTGGGCCCCAGAGGGCACTGCCCCTGGCGGGGAGGACGGCTGGTTAATCTTTGAACTAGTTGGAGAATTCACGCTCAGCTCTGTGCAGAGTATCCCTAAGGCGGGACCGAACAAATCGGCTCTTTCCCACTCTCCACTTCTTAGGAATTCCGCAGCACCTGGCCCCTCGAGGACTTCTTAAGCGAACCCTGGGGTCTGGAGGAGAGAAAGCTACAGGCAAGTGAATGGGGAAGGCCCAGGACCAAGGGAGCCTGGGAGACATTGCGGGTGGGAGCGATTTACCGTACAGTGTGATTTTAAGGGAATAGGAACACCTTAGGTCCTGGTCATCATCATTTAGGGAACTTTCTTCTGGAACCCAACTCCATCCATACTCGACCTCACTCCTACTAGCATCTAAGGACACAGGATTGCCATCTTCATATAACAAAGGAGCTATTTTTTTTTTTTTTTTTCTGAAAAGGCCATTAAATCAGGGCTAAAACTAAGGGTAGACAAAGCAGGCAGCTACTTAGGAAGGATAGTCAAAGTGGAGAGTACAGGAATAAAAACATTTGTGTTTGCTACTAGAAAAAATTCTCCATGTCAAGTAGCTCCTTCAGACAAGTATGTTTATATGTCTTAGGATGAAAACCCAAAGCCTATTGGAGACAATAACACTCAGGGGAACTCAATTTTCAAATGAATAATAATTTTTACAGGGTTCTAGATTTAAAACTGGAGGAGGAGAAAAATGTTTGTGGCAGCCCTTTTTGTAGTGGCTAGAAACTGGAAAATGAACAGATGCCCATCAATTGGAGAATGGTTGGGTAAATTATGGTACATGAATATTATGGAATATTATTGTTCTGTAAGAAATGACCAACAGGATGAATACAGAGAGGCTTGGAGAGACTTACATCAACTGATGCTGAGTCAAATGAGCAGAACTAGGAGATCATTATAAACTTCAACAATGATACTGTATGAGGATGTATTCTGATGGAAGTGGATATCTTCAACATAAAGAAGAGCTAATCCAGTTCCAATTGATCAGTGATGGACAGAATCAGCTACACCCAGAAAAGGAACACTGGGAAATGAGTGTAAACTGAGAGCATTTTTTGTTTTTCTCCCTAGATTATTTTTACCTTCCAAATCAATTCTTCCTGTGTAACAACAACAACAAAATTCGGTTCTGCACATATATGTTGTACCTAGGATATACTTTAAGATATTTAATATGTATGGGAATGCCTGCCACCTAGGGGAGGGGGTGGAGGGAAGGAGGGGAAAAATTCGGAACAGAAGGGAGTACAAGGGATAATGTAAAAAAATTACCTATGTATATGTACTGTCAAAAAATATTATAATTATAAAATTAATAATAAAAAAAAAACTGGAAGAGACCCCAAAGGCTAGAATTGGAACCCAGATGCTTTGCCACCAGACTCAATATTTTTCCTGTACCAGCTAGGCTGTACTAAATTCTTTGAATTTTTGGAATAGTCTTGTTCTGCTTGGCTGAGAGGGCTGAACTAGCAGCAACATCTGGTGGAAATTACAAGAGAAGGCAAAAAACTTTTTACAGAGATTTCCTAAAGTGCACCAGGATTGCTATGGAGGAGGTAGTGAATTTCCTCTTATAGAAGATCTTCCAGCAAAGGCTAGCTCCAAGCTTCTTAAACTGTGAGTGGAGAATCACATAGGGTTTCATAACTGATTGGGGGGGGGGGGTCACCAAAAATTTGGCAACAGTAAAAAGGTATCAAATATTCTGCCAAGAGTGAATTATTTTTGTAAAAATAAACAAGCACATCTATCTCATAAGCATGTTTGCTTTATCTTTGATAAATAACATTATATATATAAATGTATCAAAGAATTGTTTTGAAATAATTTCTTTATAATTTATTAGCAGTAAATGTTTGATTGGTATATTTTATGTACCTACATACCCAGGGTCACCTAAAAATTTCTTGGGGCAAAAGGGGTCAAGAGTGGAAAAAAGTTTAAGAAACCCTGTGCTAGATGACCACTTGCCAGGGATATTGTTCAGATATAGTCTGAATCTGAATTCTTCTGAATTTCCTTCCAATTCTGAGCTGTTCTGATTCAAAGATTTTCTTTCTCAAGGAACTCAGCATCTTGCAAGAAAATCACTGACTGAATAGGGAGCATATATGAAGGTAACTCAGGTCTGGTTTCCTCCCTACAGGAAACCTAGCAAAGAACCCTAGGGAAGTTAGGAGGAAGGAAATGGGGTGTGGGAGAGGTAGTTTAGAGCTGGAAAGGGTCACCCATAAAGAAATATGGTGGCTGATGGAGGGATTGTTGGAGAATGGCTTACTGCTTTAATAGTCTATACTCTGTCTGTCAACCCCACTTCCAGGATCTTTAATAAGATTCACAAATCCTTTCACATAAGGATTTGTGGCTTATAAAGATTAATTCCTTATAGCAACTTTGTGAGGTAGTGAAAGAATTATTATTTTCATTTAAGAGGGAGCTGAGACTAAAAAGCCAATTTTTCATCAACATATCTATTGATCTATTTCAATGACTAGGTTGAAGAAAGTGGAGAAAAGGTTCCATCCCAGACACACATTTTCAGTTATGTTCAATTCTTTGGGGTTTCTTTGGCAAAGATACTGGAGTGGCTTGTCATTTTCCTCTCCAGCTCATTTTACAGATGAGAAAACTGAGGTAAATGAGTTTGACTTGCTGAGGGTCAGGAAGCTAATAAGTGTCAAAGGTCAGATTTTAATTCTGATCTTTCTAACAACTCCAGATCCAATGCTTTATCCACTTCACCACCTAGCTTCTCCTCACTCAATGATATTACAGTCAAGTTAGGAAGAAAAAAAAAAAAAGAAAAACAATGATAAACTTAAATGCCACAGTACAAGAAGAGACCATCAATGCAATGGGAGTTCAGAAGAGGAAAAGGACAGTGGTGACTCCTGTGGTCAGGGAAGATTACATGAATTCTGAGTCTAGAAAGGTGAGTGGGATTTGGATGAACATCTGGAAGAATACTGAGGTGAAGTAATATTTCTAAGGTAATACAAGTAGACAGTGGTAGAGAGGAAATTCAAACCCAAGTCTTTTGACTCCAAATTTTATAGCATGGCACATTTTGAAAATTGTTAGGAGTTCTGACCGTCTGCTTAATGAAGAGCAGGACACAGGGTCACAGAGTGTCAAAGAGACCTCAGAAATAATGGATTTTGTACTCTTCACTTTATATATAAAGAAGATGAAACATAGAGGACTGTTTTTTTTTTTTAAACTGTCATTTTTTTTTTAATTTTTATTTTCCCCAGTTACATGTAAAACAATATTTATTTGGGTTATACATGTACATTCATTTTTTACATATTTCCATATGAATCATATTGGGAGAGAGAAATCAGTAGAAAAGGGAAAAACCACAATTTAAAAAAATGCAGAAGAAAAAACAAAAGTGAACATAACAGGTTGATTTATATTAAATTTCCATAATTCTCTCTCTGGATGAAGATCGTATTTTCCATCCAAAGTTTGTTGGAATTTTTGCTATTGCTATGTACAATGTTTTCTTGGTTCTGCTTGTTTTGTTCAGCATCAGTTCATGTAAATCTGTCCAGGCTTTTCTAAAATCAGTCTGATCGTCATTTTTATAGAGCAATAGTATGCCATAACTTATTTGGCCATTCCTCAATTTCTCAAGTCCAGGACTCTTGATTCCCAGAGTTCATGGCTCTTTGTTCCTTATACAGGCAGCTAGGTGACGCTGCAGTGGATAGAGTGCTAGACCTGAAGTCAGGAAATCTGGTCTGAGACACTTACTAGCTATGTAATTCTGAATGAGTCACTTCACATTTGACTGCCTTAATTTTCTCATTTGTAAGATGGGAATAAATGACAGCACCTATTTCCCATGGCTTTTGTGAGGAGAGACTCATATAATATTTGGAAAGTGCTTTGCCAACTTTGTTATTGTCATTTATCCTTTGTTCTGGAAGAGGACCATGATATCAGGAAGGTGATGTTTTGACATGCAAGTGGAGAAGGGCTGTGCACTCACCAGCCTCACTTTCTCCTCCTCAGCCATTTGAGTCCAATGGCAAAATATAAATCAGGATGACTAGAGATGGCCTTGGCTGCTGTGGAAAGAACCAGACGTTTTTAAGCTAAGATCTTTAAAAGGTCTCAGTTTGGTGAGGCAACATCCATTCAGTGATTAAGACAAGCTTTAAAGCACTATATAAAGGCTAGTTATCATTATAATGATGATGTTATTATAGACCCTTTTACTGAGTAGATCCCTTCATGCTGGTTGAGTTTACTGAAGTCTGCAACCAAGACCATCAAGAGGATAAATCTACATTCAGGAATCAAGAGACATCAGTCTGCTTGTTGGACAGTGAAACCTACTGCACCCTGGAGGAAGAAGGAACGTATCCCCTACCTTCGCGGGTAATAAGGGCTCTTTTCTCTTCTTCCTCCTGAACAAGCAGAATCTTCTATCTGCTGTTGGGGAATTTGTTTTTCCAGTTGAGTAAAGTTCAGTCAAAATTGTCTCATATAATTCTTTCCACCTCCAGATATGCATTCCCTAGATCTCTCTAAACAAAAACCAGACCCACTAGAGTATTCGCAGTAGGTATAAGGATTTCATGCATCCTTAATATTCACATTTTAAAAGAGAACTATGGGAAAAGCCCTTAGCCAAAGGAATGGATCTCTAATGGTGAAGTTTCAGGTTCAGTGGAACTGATATTTTAGGAAATGGAGACTATTCCTAAATCCCTCAAATGTCTCCATTATTAAGGGCACAAGTTTTGATAAAAGGGAGTCAGGAACAAACAAAGAGTTCCCTAAATGTAGAAAGAATCTGTAGGGGAGAAAAGTGAAATGTTACCATGGAGTGGATGAAGAGATGAGAGAACTCCAAATGCATTCAAACTCCCAGCAGTTGTTCCAGGTCTCTGGTTTGTTTCTTCAGGTGCCTGCACACCATGACCTGGAGTCCTTCCATGTGGAATCTGACAACTCTCCCAATTGGCTTCGGATCCGGACCCTCCTGCAGCAGTTGCCTCCACAAGACAGTGATGTGAGCCTCAGATACCACCTCCTTCTGTTTAGCTCCTGTTCTCCTTGCTTTCTTTTTTAGTTATCTTCTTTCCCAGAGCAGATCATTTCAATTCATCCTGTATTCTTTGAGTTGACTGTGTCTAAAAGTTGAAAATTTCACATTGCTAATTGGGATGGATGTAATGGGGATAGAGGGAAGAGAGAGGAATAATAAAAAATTCTTCTAAATAAAAGTGTTTGGACAAAATGATACCTCAAGTCACTTCTCATTCTTTGGTGCTATGAGAAAATTTCTGGAAGAGGTGAGATTCAGATGCGCTTACACTTGGCTTTCTTTTTCTCTCTCCTATTAGGCTATCTACCAGCTTTTTCTTCACAGTTTTCCTTTTCAAGCAAGAAATCTCTATAATCTCTCTATCTCCTTTCTAGCAATCAATAATGTCTTTTTTTAGTCTAAATTTAGTACTCCTTCAAATACTGATGTACTACAAATCACTGTGAATTTTGACAGGAAAGGTACTGTTCAATGCTTGGGGAAGAAGAGAGATTCCAGCTTCGGCTGTTCAGTGCCCATCGGAGACAGCAGGCCCTGGGTCAAGGGGTTATCCGAATGGTGCCCCCTAGGTTTGAAGGACACATGTGTGAGAAGGTGAGCTATTCCAGATCCTTACCTCTTGACATCATTAGACCAGAATGAGTCACTATTATCTCATCTCCCCTCCTAACATTGTAGATCTCTGTTTCAACTCCAGGATTATATGGAAGGGCTAGTTTTGCATTATAGAAGTATTGAGGGGGATAGAGTGAGTATGGCAGAGAGGATAGAGAGCTAACCATAGAGTCTAGAAAACCAGGAATCAGCTTCCACATCTGAATAACCCTGAGCAAGTCACTACCTCTCAGTGCTCCTAGGCAATGCTTTAAAATTGTAAATTGCTAATCTGGTTTGGAACTGGAAGTTCCTTATCTAGGATACCTTACAATGATGAAATATCAAATCCTTAAAAAAAAAAGAATAAAAGTATAATACTTATTACATAGTTTTAAAAAAGTGTGAAATAGAAATTCATAGTTTTATATGAAACCTATTTTTATGTTAATTTTTTTGTCCTTATGCATTTAAGTTCAATTTTTTAAAAAAACTATAAGGAGGAGTGTAGACAGAATATTACAGAAATAGAATCTGGGGAAAACTTCATAGAAGAATAGAAAAATGGAGGAAGGTTACAAAAGAATTTGGATTTGAGGAAAGAATATGATAGAGACTAGGATGTGTATGTGTGTGTATGTGTGTGAGTGAGTGAGTAACTGTATATATATGAAAAGGTAACCATGTTTTGCAGGGGAATGGCAGAGGCTGAGGGGTAGAGGAGGAATAGATGGTTTAAAGATGACCTTAGAGGCTCGAAATAAAGTAAAAGATATAAATGTTCTAGAAACTGCATGCAGGAGACTGGAAAGTGAAGGGATAGAAATTACTCCTAGCTCTTTCCTAACATTGTTCCTTATTCCACAGTGTGGTACAAATCTGAGACCAGGTGAGCCTGGGGTGTTTGCAGCTAGGGCAGGGGAGAAGAGTTGCTGGCATCCTAACTGTTTTACCTGTCAGGCCTGTAGCCAGGCCCTACTAGACCTGATCTATTTCTACCACAAGGGACATCTGTACTGTGGCAGGCACCATGCAGAGCTGCTTCGACCTCGATGCCCTGCCTGTGACCAAGTAAGTATGGTTCACTTGGGAGGGGAAGGAAGGAAGAACAGAAGGAAGGTAGTTCGTGCAGGAGAAGAGCTGGAGACCTCCTGAGGGCCAAGTTTAGAACCATTGCAGCCCAGTACCCTCAATTTATGAATTAGAAAATTGAGCTACAGAGTCTTGGTCAGGTTAGTGGCAGAGAATTTCTGAAGACACAGGTATCCTAGCTTCCAGTCTAGTGTTTGATCCAGGTACTCTCAACCAGCCTTCATGTTCTATAATCTGCAAGCTTCTTACCCTCCCCAATCTCAAGTAGGCCCCTTCACATCTCTCTTTCTATTCTTACCCTTCCTCTGTAGCTCATCTTTTCTGGCCGGTGCACAGAGGCTGCAGGGAGGCACTGGCATGAAAATCATTTCTGCTGCTTAGACTGCACGAGACCGCTTACCTCGGGGCAGTATGCTCTGCCTGGTAGTGGTCCCTGTTGCCCCAGATGCTTTGAAATTCGTCTTCACTCTGATTTGGACCCCAGCCAATCTGGAGGAGGAGAGGCTTTTGGTAAGAAAAGAGAACCAACTTAAAGGACATACAACTAGAGGGACTCTAGGCTGGGATCTGATTCCAACCCAATCCAATATAATCTAATAAACATTTATTAAGCACCTGCTTTGTGCCAGGTGCTATACTAAATTCTGGGGATACTAAAAACAAAACCAAAAACAAAACCAAAAAAACCCAAAAACCCAAAACTCCATGCCTTCAAGGAGTTTACAATAAAATGGGAGGAGAGGACATATAAAAATTTTTCAGGAAAAGGAAGTGATAATGGGGAAGAAGAGAGGAACACAGGGACTATCTGGCATAGGGCATCTTGCATCTTGTTCCATGAAGTTGAGATCAGAGCAGCAGATGCTGAGTGAAGGGGGACAAAAAGTCCAGTTTGTGCCCTCTGAAAGAAGACATTGAAAGGAATTTGTTACTCCACTGTCTAGTTCTCCAATCAGAAGAGAAAGGAGGCTGAGGGAAGTGGTGTCATTCAAGGCTTGAATTTTTATGATGGCAATTTAAAAGTTTTGTTGTAATTTTCAGTTGTATGTGAGTCTTTTTGATCCCATTTGGGGTTCTCTTGCAAAGATACTGGAATGGTTTGCCATTTCCTTCTTCAAACTTTTTTAAAGATAAGGAAACTTAGACAGATAGGGCTAAGTGGCCAACTTCTAGGAAAAACAACCACAAACCCAAACCCTACCCCCCAGACCCAACAATATTTTGTAAAAATAAGTGACCCAAAAGTGTATTCCTATAGACAAAACTCCCACAGTTAGCAAAGAGTTCCACATGTGTAGCAAGGCTCTTCAAATAGCAAGGGATATCTTTTTGTGGCTCAAAAGGAGGCAGAAGAAAAATGTCTAGCTTTTCCTCTACCCTTCTCCAAGGAAGATTTTATTCCTACCAAGAAAGAAAGCTGAAGCTGGGGTTCTAGGCCACTACTTTGGTCTCCTCATTGAGAGGGAGCATCAGGTTAGAGTATATCCAGCTATTCTCTGGATTATAATCTAGGAATTTAGGAATATCCTATATTCTAGAGTCAGATTCCATGTAACTTTTGATTGCTTTGTCATTTGGGGGAGGAAAATGTATATTCAAGGCTTTCCCACTTTCCCAATGAATACATAGCAAATAGCAAAGAAACCTATTTATATAAATCACAGCACAACAAAAGTCAGAGAAAGTCTACATAGAAGGATGTAAAGCAGACAATACAGAGTGAAGACGCTCTCCCATTGGAAGCAAGTTAACAGCTTAGTCAAGACAGAGGTCCTAGAGGTCCTAGATCTCAGCTAAGGGGAAACTCCTGGAAGTCTCTAAACTCTATATCCTGGATATAGAGACATAATGGAGACTGCTAGTTCTTCCCAGAGTCTTTTCCTTCAGCATTCTGAAGTGGAATTGTCTTCTCTCACCCTCTCTCTCTTGAAGCTGGATGCCAGGAACACGGAAGTAACTGGATGCTTAAGCAAGTTTGATGAGTTGGGGATTGGTCCTCAAAAGGGAGACTCAAAAATGACCCTTTCTTGTAGAATCTACTTACTCCTTAAATGATCTTAGACAAGTCACTTAACTTCTCATGGCCTCAATTTTCTTTGTGGTAAGATGAGAGAGTTAATGGAATTTGAGCTCAGCTCTTGCCAGTAGTTGGAGTGGACCTTTAAAGACACTTCCAGCTACACATTAAGTTTCACCATCCTCTGTCTTTGCATCTCCAGCTCCTGACACAAAAGTATCAAATGATCAGTCCTCTGGCATTTTAAACATTGATAGATATGAGAGATACAATAACCAAAAGGTAAAACATCCTCTTATCTCAAGAGCTTACATTGTATCTCAGTCCATATTTACAAAGAGAAGCATATACAAAATACAAAATAATTTTGCAAGAAGGCAAAAGGAGGGAGATCAGGAGAGGGCTTTTATACCAGGTGGCTTTAGAGTTGAGCCTGTAAAGAACCTTTTTGCTGTTCTTTGCATCCGTAGTGTTTAGCACAGGACTTGGCGCACATAGTAGGTGCTTACTTACTGATAGGCTCTAGAGGAGGAAGGCATTCCAAACTTGTGGTGCACAAGTAAAGGTTCAAACTAGGGATGTGAAGTGTTCTTGGTGAGAAGCAGCAAGCCTAGTTTGGCTGGACCACAGATTGTGTTAAAGCAAATGTATATGAATGGAGATACAGGTTTTTGAAGAACTTTAAATGCCCACCAGAGGTTAAAGGTAATTCAAGTCAGAATTGTAAGCGTTAGGAATACAAATACAGATTTCCTTGCTCTCAAGGAGCTTACATTCTAATGAAGAAAGACCGCTTTCACAAGGAAATAGGAAAGGAGGGGATCTTGTATGCTCCTATTTAAAGCAATGTGGCGATGATCCAGCAAGAAGACTGAGAACGGGTGAGTGATGTTTGTGCACTGACAGGTGACCTCTGCTGCTTGCTCTCACAGCCTCCCAGAGCAGTGAATCTACTGCCGTCTCCTCCACTCCCTGCCATGAAAACCGGACGGAGCAGCCGAGAGACAGCCTTGAGAAGGACGGGATTCCTCGGAGCTCCCTGCCCGGCGGCCCCCCAGGGGGAAGGCTGAAGCGTGCTGTGCGGACCCCACTTCCAGGGGAAGAAGGCCCCTGCCCCACTTGTTCTTCCTCTTCAGACTCTGAACCTGATGGCTTTTTCCTTGGGCAGCCTCTGCCCCAGCCAGGGGCGGGGAGCCTTGATGCCCCTGGCAGTCTTCACTTGCAGGCGGGGGACAGAACCCCAGGGAGACAGTGCAGAGTCTGCTAGAATTCTGCCTCCGTTACGGGGAGGAGAGGGGGGTGTGATGGATGTGCCCCTGAGCTTCTGTCCCAGACGGAACACTCGCTTCCTTCTCCTCCCCCTTCCCCCTGGAGCCCTCAGTGACGGAGGCGGCGTCAGAGGTCCCGTTCCTGGGCGGGAGTGAGTGCGAGGGTTCTGGGGGAGGGCGCCCTGATTGGCAGATACTCTTCTGGGTCTCGAACCTTCGGGGCTACCCTGGCTCTTCGCTTGCTGGGTCAGCGGGAGCTCCGAGAGGCGCGTTAGCTTTTCTAGCAGCTTCCTCGGGCGATCACGTTTTCAGTCGCGGTTTAGTTCTGGAACCTGGGGGTCCGTTAACAGGCGCACCTTGGAGGGCGCCCTTAGCGCCTGCCGGCTGGAGTCCTGACAGTGGTGTGAATAAAACTGCCGAATGACTTGGAACACATTCACTTTCCACTCTTGTTATTTTCCTCAAATGTGTGTTGGAGTAGAAAATTCATATCTCGGGGCCCTTTCCCATCCTTTGGCACTGTTCTTTTACAAGTCTGCCTGTCAGACTTCATAAAAGGACCGCCCAGTGACCCTAGTGCGCGAGTGACAAGCCGGGCGGGCTGAGCCTCGAAGAACCCAGCTTTCCCAGCCACGTGTCCTGTCCATAGAGCACGCTCGCCCCCTGTCGGCCATGAGTTGCTTGACTTAATAGTGGAGGAGGAGGGAAGGAAAAAAACCCGCCATAACCGGAAGTGACGCTCATTAGGGGCGCCGAGCAGCCGTGCTGGTGAGTCGCGCCCATGTGGAGCTGAGCCCTTGGGGCTACTTGCTATGGCTGCGACCGGGTCCTCGGGGCCGTCTCCGGCGGGGCCGTGTGCGGGGGCCGCTGGCGGAGGTAGTGGAACCCCCGAGACCGTCGGGGAATGGCTGCGGAGCGCCTACCGCTTTGTCACCGACAGGAACGACTTCCGGAGGTAACGGGGTCTCTGCTCGGAAGAACGCCGCGTTTGCCTGTTCTTTGGCCGGGGACAGGGTGGCCCCCCTTCCTTCCTCTGATCCCCAAAGCCACAGGCCTACCTCGGCATGGGCGGGGACCGTGCTGAGGAAGAGGCAGTCGGGGGACTCGGGCCTGAGCTCTGCCTCTGCCACGCGGTGTCACCTTGGGATAGTCACCCTCCTTGCGGGAGGAACCATTTTTATGACTGTCCCTGTGTTTTCTCGTCCGTGAGTTGGACCAGATTAAATCTGACGTCCTTTTTAGTTTTGTAATTCCATTCTTCCAAAATCAGGCGAACAGAATTTCCTGTGGCTTCTTTCGATCGCCACCCGGCTCATTTTACCCAGAAGTGTGGACTGCCGGTATAAATAGCCCAGACTTTAATGCTTTGCCGTTTACTTGAGGTCTTTCCCACGGTACTTTTGGGAAACCTGTTGCGTAGGTAAAAGCATTGTCCACCTTGCAGGTGTGAGGGAGGGAGGGTCAGAAAAGTCGCCAACAGGACTTGAACCAGTTTCCTGACTCCCAAGCCTGAAATCCTCTCCCCTTTTTTGGTGTTTCCAAGTTTCTCCACTTGCTTCTCTGGGAATCTAATGGCTTTTGAGTTTCCCTGCGGGCAGTTTTTCATCGGAGTTAAGCAGTTCTTGTCTTTGGAGGAAGGATGACTTTTCAATGTCCCCTGGCTTTTATTAGCTTCCCTCTAAAGCAAGTCTTCTCTGGGTGTATAGGGGAATTAGAGGACATTTTGCCTAAATGTCTTTATAAAAAAATACCACCAGGGCTAGGACTAAAAGGCTTCTCTGCTCTCCAGGAATTTGATTGTTAATTTGGGACTTTTTGCTGCTGGTGTCTGGCTGGCTCGGAACCTGAGTGACATTGACTTGATGGCACCCCAGCCAGGCCTGTAGCTCAGCTGGTAAGTACTCAGAACATATGTTAGTCCTTGAGTTATCATGTTCATACATCTTAATGCATGCTCACTCTCCCTAGAGTGTACTGCAATGAAAAGCAGGGATGTTAAACTCAAGTCCGTTGTATTTTTTCCACAGATGTTAACTAGTGACATTTCTAATACTGCCTTCCGTGATCTGAATGCAGTTTCTTGGAAGCTCTATCCAACTTGCAGCTATGATCATAACATGACCATCAGAAGATCTGCTTTGGCTACCACAAATCCGATTCAGACTTGCTACATTCCCTTCTGTTATCTTTTTTTCTGGGTCAGTCTATGATCAGCCATAGCTTCAGTCTCTACTTAGGCATGGTGTGGGGTATATTGCCTTTGCTCCATATATTGTACATAGCTTACAAATCCTTGAAGGTTGGGCAGATGCCAGTGTGTATTACAAATGGCGTATGCTGTTCTCTTCAGTTATTAAAAATTTTTTTCTCCTAAAATGTTTGAAATAAAGACAGTCAACAAAGACCTGGGATTTTATTCTTTTAATAAGAAACTTCAGCTTACAAAAACAATGTGTAAAAAGAGTAAAGATTTACAAAAATCATAAAAACATGATTCATATTTCACATCCAAAAGAGAACAGAACATGCCCCCATCATGGGTTTTAAGAGGGGACTTGTTAGCTGCTTATTTAACAGGAAAACAAAAAACAAAAATCCTAACCAGGCAAACTGCAACCACCAGAAATTGTTAATTGTGGGATGAAACTCACTGAAGAGGAACATAAATTGTGAGCAGGGTTTGGGGGGGGTAGGGAGGACGCCAGTTTGGTGTTGCATAGCATTTTAGGGCTTTAGGCAGGTTTTAAAAGTTGCCACCAGGACACTTGGTGGAATACAGATTCAAGTCTGGAGACAGGGCAGAGAAGTGTATGAATGTGTTTTATACATGAGGCCATTGAGGAATAAAGGTCATTCTATCTTAGCATGAAAAGGACTATTTGAAAAAAAAAAATGCTGAAACTAATATGGAGTATATAGAATGTAGAGCTCAAGGTTCTTTATAAATGTAATATGCAAATAGAGAGCTGGGAATGAAGGAAAGCTTTCTATTGATTAAAAAGTGAAAGTTTAGATGTCATCTCAGCTGCTATCTTCAGAAATGTGTTTCTGGGGCAAATGAGATTAAAGACTAAATTGTTACTAGAGAGGAATACAAGTCTTACAGAGATTCTTATAAAAAAAAAAAGTTGGGCAAAGAGGCTGGGTATAGCCAATTATAGATCTGACCTTAGCTCTGAGCCTTTTCCTTTTTAATGCAGTGCTTTGGAATGGAATTTCCTGAAGCACCAGATGCCTGGGGCAGATGCTTTCAGTTCTACAAACTTCTACGAAGCATTATGAAATACATTCGGAAGTCCACCCTCATGGAACTTATTTTTACCTCTAGATGGTAGAATGAATAATTTTTCCTTCATTCACGGTCAGAATTCTAATCCTGCCATTTGTCTTAACAGATAAGACAATTTTCTTCCTTGATCCTAGTACAGCAAATCCCAATAGGGAATATCCAAAAGGATAGTATTTTTCTGTGAATTAGACTGCTATTACTATCTAGGAGGTATTGAATAAACTTCTTTCTGGGTCTCATTCTCCTCACTTATAAAATTAATGTGTCAGACTATGTAATCTCTAAAGTCCTTTGCAGCAGAAAATCTGATTAATCAGGCTCTCTCTGGGTTGTTTTGGGGAGACAGTGATATTCTTACTTCAGATCTACAAAGCACTGTTAAAATGAGTAGATGAGACTAAGATCATGCCTACTGCACCAAAATATAGGCAAACAATAGTCCTGGTAGGCATTGTAGGCAATAGCATGGCCCAGTCTTAATACCAACCAACACATGATCTTAAAAGAAAATTTATATCCTACAAAAATCAAAGCTTATTTAAAATATCAGATCTATTGATAGCTGTGATTAATTTGTTTGCAATAATTTAATCAAAATTCAGTAAAAGTTCTTAGGACATTGCAAAAAAGATCAGTTAAAATTTAATCTTAACAGCACCTTAATATTAACGTTTAAGAAAACTTTTTGGGGGGAATTTAGGCTTTTTTCCAACAATGCAGGTGGGAAGGTTTTATATAAAACAGATCCTGCAGAGAGTAGTAATTTGGTGCCAGTACAATTAATGATCCAGCAAATTCCAAAAAGAAACCAAGTCCTGTAACCACCCATCAGTTGTGGGAAATACTGTTTTCTATTTCCTATCCAATTGTCAAAATACCTCATTTTCTCCAAGCCAAATAACTCAAATTTGTATGATACCCATTCAGTCTTATAGAAGGTGTGCCTCGTTGCTTTTAAAAAATGCTGTCTTAAAGTGGCCCCTTGGATATTAAATTGGAAAATGTTTTCTTAGATCCAAGATACAGGAAGCAGACTAATCAGCAAAAATAATCATCATCATCATCACCCTTTAAATTTTGTAGCTAATGTAAAAGTATCTAAAAAAAATGTCAAAGATCTGTGCTAAAGAACAAATTCTGCATTTAAAATGAAAACATTTAGAAACTTAAAAAACACTTGACCTCAAAATTCACCCACTATGTAGGTATATATGGATAGCCTCCTTTGCTGGAAAACTGCTACGGAAGCTTTGTCAAAGACACCATTCTCACAAAATTGATACAGATTGTCAAGTGGGTTTTAGATGGTGAGATAATTGAAAATCATCTCATGGAATGCTTCTCATATATAGAATATTAACACTATTGGTAAAGATCAAATTAATAGGCTAGAGACTAATGGAAGATTACTAGCCTCTTTCACTTTCCTCCCACATCTGGTTCTAGTGAGCACACTAGGTCTGCTTGTGGTTTTCTTCAAGGGATAGAATGAGATGGTAGGAGATTATTGGGTAGGGAAGTTGAGCTGTCCTATTACAGCTGAGCCTACATGATTATTTTGCCATTTTTTTGCTGCTGCATCCAATTCTGTGCTAAGAACTTACTTGCTCCATTACAGGAGGAAACAATTTTGTGTTGCTTTTAACTTAACTTCTAACACCATTTCTGTCCTTGTTAGAAACTTAAAAGGTCTTTTCTAAAAATTTGTGCTTTGCACTTTCCTCTTTGAACATAAATTTCCTAAAAAAAGGCTGGATAAGTTTGGGGAGAGATGGCCCTCCCACTTCTGATTAAAAAAGGCCTGAATTACCATATATGCAACAGACAAGTTGGAAGGAGGGAAAGGGGAAGAATCTGTCTTTGAATAATTTACAAATACAAAGATTTTAGACACATATAATAAAATACACCACATTGAGAACTGCTGGTAAAACCTTACATCCATACAGGTATGAAATGTTAAAAATTAAAAAAAAAAAAAGGTGATATTAAAAATCCTCCAAAAAACCACACAAACTCCTTTGTCTCTTGACTGATAAGGAGATCCTTTCCTTAAATCTCGTGTCCCATGCAAACCAAACTGGATACAAGGCACCAAATTTTATGAATTGTATAAAATTAGTTCACAAAGCTTTATCAATAAAGTAAAGCTCCCCTCCCCCCCCAGCCCTCTGCTCTGGCCTTCCTCCCACCCCCACCCCCCAAAAAAGTTCTCATTAAGTGACTATCGTCAAACCTCTGCTTGAGCTTACATGGGAGCCCAGTTGGGGTAAAAAAAAACCCTTGTCCAGCCAGTCTCACATCTCATGATATTTTCTTGCATTTGTCTGGGCCTAAGCATAGGCAGAGTAAGGAACTTTTTACAATCATTGACTCAAGAAGCCTTGCTATTCAAAACAAAAATAAACTCTGCTATCGAGTCCATAGGACACATTAACAATTCTACAGTTTCCAATTTTGTTTTTGACATTTGGAGAGACATCTGTAAATTTACAATGTGGCACTGCCTCCTATCCTTGAAGGGGGGCTGAATCTAAGCTGGCCTGTTCTTTAAGAGCTTCAGTTCTTAGCTACTCGAGGGTTAATTGTAGATTAACACTATATTAGCACACATGCTTGACTCAGGGTGAATGAAAATATCAAGGTCAGACTAGTCTGAGGTAAGACAGGCCCTTTTGGAGCCAGGATGCAAAGGGAAAGCATACCATAGTAGAAAGTAAATATGCTGGCCAAATGATAAGTGTTCCAGAAATGAGAATTTAATGAATCATTTAATTGCTCTTTGGAACAAAATGGATTTGGTAGCCTTTCCTTACAAGTCTTACTTGGTTCTTAATTTTTTCTCATGTTAGAAAGCAAGAAAGCAACTAAGACTTGTCTATTTCCAAGATTTACACAAATTAAAAAAGGGCATTTTACTTTTAAATCTTTTGTTTCCAAAATTTCAGCTCAGATTTTACTCTCATTTAGCTTCTAGTGCTGATTTGGTCTCTTAAAACCTCAGTACTGACTGAAACCCCTGTTTCAAGAGTTTAGTATTTTAGGATGGTCTCATGTTTCTATTAAAAAAAAGTTTTGTTTTTTAAAATTATTTTGATCTATTGTTGTTTGGCCAAGTTAAGCATTTACTTTACACATTCTTTTATCAGCTTAATAATCCTTATAATCATTTGGTATAAAACTAATTTATTTTTAAATTAAATTTGAGTATTTGTATTAACCTATCACACTGTGTTGGTTTTTACCTTTTAAAAAACAGTTTCCCCCCGGTCTGGCCAGAGGAATGGAGTAGGTACTCTATAAGTCCTTTCTATCTTTTAATTTCTACAATTCTAGAATAATAAATATAGAATTCAGTGAAAGATGAGGCACAATTCTTATTTTCCTTTTAACAGGTTTACTATCCTTAGCTCTTGGGGTAAATGGGTTTTGCTGTCACCACGAAAAACATTGTTCCCAATTGTGCTGATTAACAATTTGGGCCTCGAGAGTTTAACTCCACATCAGAACTTCCTCTGGTGACCCTGGCATTTCGACACTTTAAAACAGTGTACTGCAGAGAGTGAGCCCTGGGCAAAGCTTATATAAAGAAGCCTGCAGGAGACAATATAAACCAAACAGCATAAAAAATGCTATACGCTATCGCTTCCAAATAAAAGCTAAATATTATAGAAACCTCACAGTGTTGGAAAAAGCAAGTTTAATTCAAAGTATAGTTATTCTCCCTACAAGGGTAAGCTATCTTTTCTCTGTAATGTCTCCATATCTCAGTGCTGTTTAATAGGCCATCTGGGAGGGACCATCTCAAAAGAGGTCAACAGCAAGTGCTACAGATCTTGGGAAATCCCATTCATCAGCATGGCTAAACCTACCCTCTTTCTTCAGCTTCTTCCCTTCTCTCCACCCCAACTTCCCTCCCTTCCAAACCCCCTTCAACTCTTATTCCATTCATTTGACAGCTGTGCCTCTACCTGAATTCAAATATTAATGTGATATACTCAGTCAAAAGATGAGCATTCATATTGATAAGCTGAGGCTTCATTCACTGTAGCAATAGCTACAATGCTGTTATGGTTTGCAAATGACTTTCAATTGAGTTGCCAAAGCCAAAGGGCTCACAAGGTAAGATCAGTGGTGACTGGCTAGTAAGTAGGGTACATTCGTATTTAAGGTCAACCTGTAAAATTTCATTATGATTTTTGCTATGTATCCAATTTAAAGAGTAAGGTACATTTCACCAGCACCTGGATCACATCACCTTTTAATTCTCTAACAGATAGTATAGTTCTAAGTGATCCTGAATTCCCAAGAAATCTGGGAGGGATTTAACCAGGCCCAGAAGCAGTAAGCTGCAGCAAGCTGCAGCTACAGTGGGAACACATTTCTGAGGAACTGCCATTCCTCAGGATAATACAAATCTTCAAGTATATGACTGAGGCCCATGCTCTTTGTGATGCTTATGTTAGTGAGTTGCGCTGTGGAACATGGTGAACATTCAAGTTAAATACCAGACTAAAGGGCTTCCCTATTCCTAACAACTTGATTTTTGGAGAAGCCTAGGAATAGATGACCCAAGGACAGACATACATCTCAGGCCCATGATTCAGACCTACAGCTCTAAGACTTACTCCAACAATGAGGTAAGCAGTGGAGTGAAATGGATGGACTTTGCTTATCTTGTTGCTTTCCTATGAGAGTTGTTGTTAAGTGGAGCAATAGGCTACCCAGAGATGATACATAATGAGCAATGCATAACACACTTCAAAAGCCTGATTGCATTTTTAAAGTGACTACTGACTTTGCTTCATATAGGGATCTTGGTTTACACTCTGCTCATCCAAAAAAGCTTAAGAAAACTTCAGAATTTGTCTTCCTAGAGTTGGTAATGACATTTTTTTAAGACTAAAAAAAATGTTCCATGGGCACTTTTCATGTGGTTTTCTTTTTAGTGCACAATTGCAGTGATTCCCCAGCCAAGTGAATATCCTGAATTGACAAATGCCTAGCACACATCTATCCAAATCCCCTGCTATCAGAGCCAAATTCTTTAACTGCAAACAATCCAACTACCACCCAGACAAGGGACATGTATTATCTAGCCTAAATCTGGGGGTAACCAGACTGATAAGGCAGTTAACTCAAGTCTAGGATCCCTCACCTGGGAATAACTAATAGCTGGGGCTAAACCTGCTCAAGAGTGCTGGTTTGCACTGATGGGGGGGGGGGCCTGAGGCATAATGGAGAGATTACAACAAGGTTTCTCCCCTTGTTGAATACCATTTTACATTTATCTCCCTAATGCCAAGATCCCCCTTTTGTAATGGAGAGGTGGGGATAAAGGATGATGACTAAAGAGGTTGTTCCTTTTGTTCTGTTTTATGGAAAGTGGGGAATATCCAAATACATTAAAAAGAAACTGACTACAAATTTTCATGGCAGGACTAAATAGCCTGACAACTCCTACTCTTGACCTCAGAGTGTGGCAAATCTGTTCCTTCAGTCAGCCTTAATTCCTATAAAGAGGAAGGATGTATGAACACCGACAGTTTCAAAAACAAGCCAGAGGTCATTGGGTGACCCATGATCCCCTCAGGGGTATGTCAATCTTCTGTCCTCATCACTGTTGTTGGACCGCACCTGAGCTTGGAGTTGGGTTTCAGAGATTCCTGCATTGCCCTGCACTGTTCTTTGAGTGTAAAAAAGGATGTAGGCCTGGGTTTTGCACACTTCCTCGACACTACATACATTCAGCTTGGAGTCGTTACAGTGGACCCAAAAACCTAGGAAATCAAAGGGAAAGAAAGAGAATTACTATCCAATCTTTCTGCTTTTAGAGCAGCAGCTGAGACCACAAGATAAAAGGAGCAGAAAAATTCTGAATATAGCCAACTCTTAAAATCTTTCTACTGAGATTATCAAAGATACGTGAAACCAATACTTTGAAAATTTGATTTTAAATATTGTCAACTTTCTTCCCCACCAAAGTTAATAACAGCAGTGCTGTTAAAATACCAAGGTTTCCATCCTCCCTCTTTCTGTTTTGAAGAAGCTATTAACAAGTCAAGGATAGGAGGAGGATGGGTTGAAGAAAAAAAAAAAAAAAAAAAAAAAGCTGTGGCAAAGAGGCATAGATAATCCATAGAGTAGGTAAATTGCCAGGAATCACCAAAAATTGAATACTGGAAACTAGAATTTGCTGAAATTTAGTTTTTTGAGTATTCTTAGTATTTAAAGGGTTCCTAAACAAATAGCTGACAGATTTGGTGACTTAAAATAGTTTGTGAAAAATAACATTTATATATTTTTTAAACTTTTGATTGTTTTGTAATTCTTATAGACCTGAGGAGAGCAGATACTTTTTATAAAAAGCCAAGAGTGAGAAAAATCACATATTCCTCATTTTTTTCTATATATAGCTAAAAAATTTAATCAGCCTATTCTTAGCAATACTTTTTAGAAGCACAAGTACATAACCCTGAAAAGGGAAGTCAGAGCACAATATTAGAGTGGAAAATTCTTCCCAGGCTTGGGTGTAAGAAGGCCAGTAATCAAATTCTGGACTCTGTACTTTACTACTTAGGTGAGTTTGGTGGAGCTAGTCACTTAATCTTTTTACATCTCAAGTGCCTATTCTATAAAATGAGGGTGTGGGACCAGAATATCTCTTTAATCTCTTCTAGTTCTGATACTGAGAGTTTGTGATTCTTATCCTATGATACCTCCATTTCCCTATTTCTATAGGGAAGACTGAAAGGTCAGCAGTAGATAGAACTAGAGCTGAAATTCAAATCTTTTGACTTTATGCATTTAATGGCTTTGATCTTCCTCTTACAGAGAGTTAGAGATTTGCCCTATTAGGGATTCTTAATAGCACCAGAATGGCAAAGAAAGCACACATTATGAACACACTGACAATTTATGGTGTCCACATCCTGGAAAAAGTTACACGCACCTCCCTCTGTGTTGTAGCAATATGCTGTGTAGTGTCCTGAGCCAAACCCTTTCCCGTGATGCATCACCACTGCGGAGAGGTCATAGGCAAAGGTTTCTTTGTCAAGAGAGGAGAGAGTATCCCTGCAGCAGTAAGGTTCCATGGTTAATACCTGGTCAAAGACGACATGGACCCCAATCTTCTCACGGTGATTACGTCCAGACCACCTAGAACAGGGATGTGTATGTAAGGCTTCATCAGAAGCAAAGCAGATACACATTTACAAAAAGTGACATGGGGGAAGAGGTATGGTGATGGCAGTGATGATTTGGAATATGGTTCAATGTTAAGTGTTTTCATTGCTACTATATAATCAGTATTCTACAAAATTCTTTTCACTAATAGAAATGGGCACAACCCTAGACAAAGATGTATTTGTAGGTTTTCTTCTACATGTATCTTTATAAAATTATTCTCAAACACACATTTTGAGAATAGATTAACCAGTATTCAAAATATGCTTTGAAGATAGAAATCCCTAACCAATTTAATTATTGATTTTTTGGTTCCCCATTCCTTCCCCCAGTCTTTTCATCTATTATAAAATTCCTGTCTCATTCTATCCTAGAAATAATTCCATACAAAAAAAAACCCTAAGCAATTCCAAAGAACCTCTGAGCTGTCAAACCAAAAGCGGAAGTTCTATTAAATAGAACCAAGGGAGCAGATATTTTAAGTCCCCTGCTGTGTATTAACACAGACTAAGAGATGTTAAATTTCCCATGAACTCCACAGGGAGTCCAAGAATCTCAAAGGGGCCGTATTCTGCCAGTCCTAAAGGGATGTTGGCTTAACTAAATGTAATCACAGCACAGATTCCCACTGCTTACCAGCACCTGTCTCCTAAAAGATGCTCACCTGAATCGCTTAAGGTGCAGTCGGAGGACCTGAGGTAGTCTGTAGATCATTAATTGCTTTCTAGCTTCACTCAGAATCAGGGGTTTAGGAGAGGATTTACGCCGTCTGCCTGCATGGTTGGGTGGATATAAAATAAATTATTTACTGAATTATCCTTTTGTTGGGAAAGGGATCAATTCCCCCACTCCCAACTTTTAAATCTTCTAGCATAAGTACATCTGTAACTACAAAAAATAATATCCACTTGTTAACATGGATTTATAAAAAAATTATCAAATGTTATGCCAGCTTGGGGAGATTTTATACCAAGCTGGAGAAATTTTAAACACAAGATCTAATGATAAACTATTATACAAGGACCTCACTGAATTCAGGCTCACTACCAAAGACTTGACCACAAAATGATTTCATTACTTTAGCCTCTGCAACTTAAGAAACAATTTACTACAGTCTGGAGAGTTTTAATAAATATTGGTAGACTACTCCTAAAAAGGAATTTATTGTGAGGGAGAGGGAGAGGGAATAGGTAGGAGTGGGAAAAAATGGTGTCAAAATCTCAAGAGAACTTTGTCCAAGTTCAGTATTAAGAGGATTCTTGTGGAGGAAAATTAACCCCTTTTTTTCCCTACTTCTAGGATATGTCTAGATTCTTCAGCTCTCTCATCACTGTAAATGCTTTCTGAAGGTGTCGTTTATGTAGGGGAGCTAATCCCTAGAATCTTCCTATGAGCTCAGGTACCAATAAAGACCAATTTTGAATTTTTAATCTAAATTTTGATCACATAGTAGTATAGTGTATTGTGCAGTAGTAAATAGAAACCGAGACAGGAAATCTTGAAATAAAATTCTCCCCTTGACATTACATTCTGCTGAGCAAAAATCATTTAACCCGTTAGTGCTCTAGGCAAAAATTTCAGAATAACTTCCAATCAGTATTGGTAGATGGAATTATTTGGTGTTCAGTTCCCTATACTAATGAGATCATAAGTCTGGAACCATGAAAAAAAAAAAATCTAACAGTGTTACTGTAAAAACTACCCATAATATATGAGTGTTATGGAATATTATTGTTCTGTATGAAACGATCAGCAGGATGATTTCAGAGAGACCTGGAGAGACTTATATGAACTAATGCTAAATAAAATGGCAGAGCCAGATGATCATTATGCACAGTAGCAATATTATATGATGATGATCAATTCTGATGGATGTGACTCTTTTCAACAATGAGGTGATTCAGACCAATTCTAATGGTCTTGTAATGAAGAGAGCCATCAACACCCAGAGAGAGGACTGTGGGAGCTGAGTGTGGATCACAACATAGCATTTTCACACTTTTTGTTGTTGTTTGCTTGCATTTTGCTTGCTTTCTCATTTTTTTCCTTTTTGATCTGATTTTTCTTGTGCAGCAAGATATTTGTATAAATATCAGTGCATATATTGGATTTAACATATTTTTACCATGTTTAACATATATTGGATTACATGCTGTCTAGGAGAGGTGGTAGGGAGAAGGGAAGGAAATTGAAACACAAGGGTATGTAAGAGTCAATGTTGAAAAATTATCCATGCATAAGTTTTGGGAAAAAAAAGCTTTAATTAAAAAAAAAAAAAACCCACCCATAAGATAGTTTTACCTGAAAGAATATTTTCATGAAATTGGTTAATGATATGTACTATGCAATCAGATATAAGTGGAAGTGTATGCCTTTAATTCAAGCTAAAAAAGAACTGACACTTTCAGGTGGATTATAGGGGGGTCCACAAAATGTCCACTGAGAGGATTTCAACTGAGGCTCTTATGCATAGGTGAAAAATTTTAATTTGGAGTTAATAGCAAAGAGGGAAAATAAGAATTCTTAATTAATAAAAGCATTTAAACAAGATCTTTCTTCAACGTAATCTGCATTTTGGTGCTGTATTTGATCTGATAATCACCACCTTCATCATTTTCTATCCCCAGATTAAAAAATCCTTCTGGAAATACAGGGTCAGTTTGGCAGACTGACTGAAAGTGACCATCTAGGTCCAAAGCAGAACTGATATTCAAATGTCACACAAGGCATGAAAAGTTGTTGGATTATGTAGAGAGATGCACTGCAATATTTCAGGAGATAAATCATACAACTAAGGGCATCTTAATTTCCATCAGAAGCCATCTTTGTAACCATTTACTGATAGCTTCTGTTATTTTAATTAAATATGTGTATGGAGGGGGAATGTGAAATTAGTCGAGTGCTTCCCTATAGTGCCTCCTAATTATCTGAGTTACTGATAACATGGCCTCCACATCTGCAAAGATAAGCATTTCTGCTGTCATGCCATATCATCTGTTTCACACCAAGTGTGGCAAATTGTAACTAGATGACTTATCAAAAGCTATTTATTACAATAACTATTTGTTACAGAGTTGCTGTTGATCTCATTACAGACTACAGCAGAATGAATGAATTACAAGAAATGCCTTTGCAATGATGGGCAACAGTGATATATAAAGAATAAGGAATGGAGGAATAAATGTTCTGAAAATTAACCAACATGGCCTTGTTTTGCAATCTTATTATCAAGAAAATTTCAATCTGAAAATTCTTTAAGAATAAATTGCTGCTCTGCCTAGGAACTCTGGCAAGGACCAATATACTTACCTTATGATTAACAATCAAGAATTGATCTTTGTTCACCTGAAATAAGATTTAATTCACAAGGAAGAGAGAGAATTCAGGTTCAATCAAAATGTATCAGTTCTGGATTCCTTTTGTTATGCTAGCAGGGGTTCTCAAACTACAGCCTGTGCAAGGTTATGGCAAATGGGCTGAGGGGCAGAAACAGAGTGCGAGTTTTTGTCTTTATTATAGTCTGGCCCTCCAACAGTCTGAGGGACAATAAACTGGCTTCCTATTTAAAAAGTTTGAGTACCATTGCGCTACAGTGTTAGAGAAAGGTAGAATACTGATATTTATGGACAATTCCAAATTATAAGATCAACACATCTTTCCCATCATTATGGGTTTTCTTTCCTGTCTTCTCCTCCCCCCTAAGTTTTAAACAAAATAAATAAAAATTAGTATGGTAAGTTTGGGTAATGGAAATCATAATTTTAAATGTGAGCTGTTATAAAAATCTTTTCCTAACACATTATGTTCAATGTATGTCAATCAGACAGAACCAAACCATTAAGAAATTTTGTGCTAAGTTGTGATTTCATTTTTCTTAAAGAAAGTAGCCAGATGCTGCTGCTCCAATCCTGGCCATTTTAAAATCATCTGCCTACACAATTCAGTATGAATAAGCATGGGTGTGTTTTATGGCTAGTTAATATTTTTTAACCAGTGAAATGATACTGAATGTTATATGACTTTTCCCCTAATTCTTTAAAGTCCATCAATTATCCCTCTGATTTAAAAATTACACAAAAATATATTTAAAGTAGCATCAATATAGAATTTCCTTTATCTAGTAGTATAGAGTTGCCTTAACAAATCTGTTTTCAGGCTAGATTCTTTGAGACGATAGTCTTGTTCAGCCCTGGAACCAACCATGAATCCATTGGTCCCAGTAAATCTCTCCATTTAATAAATTCTGTTTTGAATACTCTCTTAAAAAAACAAAAAAACCAAAACAAAACAAAAACAAAAAACAAATCTGTTTTCAGATTTTCCCAAAATGTTATTTTTTAAATTATTCTTTTTAAATTGATTAAAGACTAAAGCTGAACTTGCCATGCTGTTTGATTCAAGAGAACTGTTTCAGTTGGTACAATGAGTCTTTCCAATCATATGGCACAAATTTCATTTAAAAATCCAAATAAAAAACGGGGGAAAATAAACTTATATGAAAACTATCAACTATTCAGAAACATTCAGAACAAAACCTCAAAAAACAAGCTAATTTGTTTTCAAAAACCATTTCAGTTCAATTTCTTCACTTAATTATCTCAATTTCCTCCAAACCCTACATTTTTTAAATAAAGGATTCTTCCTTTCTCTTTCTTCAGCTAGGTTACAGCACCCATAAATCCTTTCTGAAGCATCTCTAATGATTATATCAGAAATCTCAACTTAAACTAATAAACAATATTATTCTATCATATATCTTAAAATTTCAGTGAAGTCCTAGGCCCTGTTATGTATTGTTACATTTTTCTTTCATTTTAAAAAGTATTTTAATTTCCAAAGACATTGCTTCCCTCTTCTCCCCTACTCCATCCTGCTTGGGGAGCCATCTTCTGTAACAAAAAGGAAAAATAACTATTTGAATAAAATCTAGGTAGTAGAGTGTGCTGGCCTTGAATTCAGGAAGTGTTGAATTTAAAATTTCATACATTTTAACTGTATGACTTAGATAAATCACTTAACCTTTCTTTGTCTGATTCAGTTTATCTGTAAAATGGGAATAATAGCAGCACCTACCACACAGGGTCCAGATATATATGTAAAGCATTGTGCAAACCTATATATATGGCATCTTATATTAGTAATCAATATTTGAATCTAATGAAGCCTATGCGGGAACATTACAAGAGATAATAGTTCTATATTGTTTTTAAAAGTTTAGAGAACTTTCACAATTTGCCTTTAATAAAGAACCAAAGTTGAAGTTTTGTACTAAGTCAATATCAAAAAGAAGGTATTCTGATCACCACTTATTTTTTAATTTGTGTTACTTCTTGTCACTCAGAATATGTCACTTACTGTTACACTGGTCACATGCGTAGATCCTCCCTTCCAGGGCCTCCGTCTCTGTGAATTTGGCCAACATCTCCGTAAGCATGCACTCAGTTTGATTAAAAGGGACAAGCCCTTTTTCTATGCAATGATAGCGCTCAGGGAATTCCAGGGACAGATCCCAGAAGGGCTCAATAGTATTAGATTTGTAATTGCATGTGATGCATGTGACCTAGGAAGTGAAAGATTTATATGCAGATTATATCACTCTCTTACATCTGACATTTTTCCCATATAAAAAAAGTCATCTAAATTACCATGCCATCAAATCATGTGGATTTTTTTTTTTTTTTTAGGGGGGTGACAGAAAGAAGTGATTAAAAATCTGGAGCACATTATTTCTCTGATAGGCCTTTCTGCCCTAAATGGTTATTAATTTTTTATAGACCACATGACACACCCCGAATAGTAACTCCTACAACGTGTAATACTGTTTTTTCTATGTTGCAAATGTATAAATGACTAAGAAATTATTCACATGTGTAATCACATACATGATTTTATGACACACAGAAAACATGGTGTTAACATCTTTTGGGTTTTGGTTTTTTTAATAAACTTTATTCCTGGGTCTATCCATCTCATTACCCAGTGAGCATTTTCTTAAAACAAATAATATATTAGTCAAATCTGTTAGTATATTGTGTTCCATACACCCATAGTCTTCCTCTGCAAATCAAAGACTTTAATAGCACTTAAAAACTCCTAGTTTTAGTAAGTTTGAGTAAACTATTAAGGGAGCTTGTTATTTCACTCCCAATGACACACTTTTTAATGACAAGAAACTCACTTCTTATTTATTTATTATTTATATCAGGATCTCCTCTATAGAACCTCATTTAATGTTTCACACATTAATTTTTTTTCAAACTTCCCTTGGGAAAATATTAAAATATCATGTAACTTTTTTTCATAGATACTTTGATGCATTAAGTTTACATGTAACCCTTTGATCCAGCAGTGTTACTATTGGACTTATATCCTAAAGAGATCTTAAAGAAGGGAAAGGGACCTGTATGTGCAAGAATGTTTGTGGCAGCCCTCTTTGTAGTGGCCAACTAGAAACTGGGTGGATGCCCCTCAATTGGAGAATGGCTGAATAAATTGTGGTATATGAATGTTATGGAATATTATTGTTCTGTTAAGAAATGATCAGCAGGATGATTTCAGAGAGACCTGGAGAGACTTACATGAACTGATGTTGAGTGAAATGAGCAGGACCAGGAGACCATTATATACTTCAACAACAGTACTATATGATGATCAATTCTGATGGACGTGGCCCTCCTTCCACAATGAGATGAAACAATCAGTTCCAATTGAACAGTAATGAATTGAACCAGCTACACCCAGCAAAAGAACTCGGAAATGAGTGTGAACTACTATACATTACTCCCAATCCCTTTATTTTTGTCCACCTGCATTTTTGCAGGTTAATGGTACACTATTAATGGTACACTTCACAGGTTAATGATACACTATTTCAAAGTCCGATTCTTCTTGTGCAAAATAGCTGTATGGACATGTATACATATACTTTATTTAACATATATTTTAACATATTTAACATGTATTGGTCTACCTGCCATCTGGGGGAAGGGGTGGGGGAAGGAGGGGAAAAATTGGAACAAAAGGTTTTGCAACTGTCAATGCTGAAAAATTACCATGCATATAGCTTGTAAATAAAAAGCTACAATTAAAAAAAAAAAGTTTACATGTAAACTATTCTTAAGTTCCTAAACTTTCTTTAGGTATACTGTTGTGCTTTTATTCCCACCTTCTAAGTATTATTAAAAATTTTGTTTTAATTCAACCCATTTATTTTGAGACCAACATATATATGAGACATTATTTATTGCTCATTTCCCTGAGGTCTTTCCAGCACTTAACTGGAATAGTTAATATTACATCATAGTTCTTTTTCAGACCAGTAAAGTAGGAAAGAGTTCTTTTTTCCCAGCCATTTTGGAACCAGGGCTCCTAAAGAAGTCTTCATCATTTCCTAAAACAGGCCAAAGGTGGACAAACCATCTGTGGTTTATAAATAAAATATGACAGATTATGTAACAAGAATCAGAGACTGGAAACCTGAGTGTTGTATTAAAAAAAAAAAAAATCACACAAAATCAGGCCACGAATCTAATGTGTGGGGTAGGTTATTTGAGGGGTATACAGGAAAAGATGGACAAGAACATTATATAGTATGGATGGACACAGCAGAAGAATTTCTACTGAAATGCTAATGTACTAATAGTGTTAACATGACTGGCATCTGTTTGAAATTTAGTGACATGGCAAATGACATAAAAATATGGCAGAAAATAATAGTTTTCGTCAAGACAGTATACACTGTATACTATGTCACACTTAAAATAACACAATTATAATGAATCTCAAATCTTTCCTCATTCTGTTAACTTGCCCAAGGTCCCCACAAGAACCATTTCATATCTGTGCTGGTGCTGACCAGTATCAGGGTTGGGGGAATGAAGAAACCTACCTGACTGAGCAGCTGCCCATGAAATATTGTATTCACCACCTTCAGAACCTGCTTGGTGAGTTTTCTCTGGGAGAAGGGGATGAGGATCCGACGCTTGGTTCCCTCTGATTCCAGCTCCTGCTGGACTTTATCCAGTAGCTCACAGAGAAACTCCTGAGCATCTTGCTGGTCATAGCCCCTAAAGGCAGGGATCAAGCTCCAAACAGAATGGAGCATGGCAAATGGAGATACCAGGGCCCACTTCCCAGACCACATAACACGGAAGAGGGTATGTAATTCATGACAGAGAGAAATGTGCTTTGAACTTGGCTCCTTAGGCTGTATTAGTTCTAAGCTCCTGTTTATGGAGGACCCACCATTCAAGCCAGTAGGTAAGCCCTGCCTACCGCATGGTTCAATTCTGTCATTTCTTGCTGACTCATCAGCAGGAGATCCATTTGCCAATTTACCTGACATCTGAGATTTCCCATTGGCTGTTCTGGCAAGCAGTTCTTCTGTTTCACAGAGGTCAAGGGTCAAAAAACATTCTCTGAATTTCTGGAGGTGACTGAGCACTTGAAGGATAGAGTTCATATAACAGGTATTACCCAGGTTTCGCAGACCTGTTACACCAGGTGTCACCATTGGCTTACGGCGGATGGAATAAAACGGTTTAAATTTGCTACTCTGCACTCTTCTTGAGGTAGGGGAACTTGTTGCTATCTCTCTGAACTTCCTGGGAATCAAATTTGCTTGGTGAACATGAGAAAGCAGTCTTGCACTCTTCCTGGGAGGAGTGTTGGCCAGCTCCTCAAGGAGACGGCGCTTCATCTCCTGCCTCCGCTGCCTTGCAGCTTCCTTCTTCTTCTCCAACTCCTCTATTTGTTTTCTTTGCTCCAATTTCTGCTGGCCTCTGGTGCTTTTTCCAAACCAGATCCTCAGTGCTTTAGCCAGCAGACACTGACGCCGATGCCACAGAGCTGTCAACATCTGGGGCTGTCCCTGAGGAACCTGCTGAGGTTGAAACACGTCCTCTCCTGAAGCCATTGACCGAAGCATCCTACCACTTCTCACAGAGAGATCCTGCTTCTGGCTCCTAATTGCTGAGAGAGTACTTCTGAGCAGTTTCAGATCCCCTTCAGGGTTATCATTCAAAACATAGTCTTCACAAAGGTAACAGAACACATAGAGATCATTGACTTCCATAGCCAATGGATGTCTGGTTTCTTCAAAGTGTTTAAATGCATGTTCCTCAATGTATCGTCCACAGGCCACATGAGAGCACTTCAGACATGCCCAGACAGACTCTGTGGTGTTACATTGCATGCAGTGCCACTTCTGAGGATTCAGGATAGAATGGTCCTGGGCGAGTCGTAACCGCCCTACATGTTTGCATCTATCCATGTCTTACAGAAGTCTCCACTCCTTTAACCTGGGCAAAGCAAAGGCCAAAAAAAAAAAAAAAAAAAAAAAAAAAAAAAGAAAAAGTGAGAGAAAGGAGAGAACTACCCTCAAGTGTTACAAATTTTGAAGAGTATTTCCTTTTTGGGGGATGTGTGCATGTGATCTTTTTACTAAAGTATCCATTGCTCTGTCATTTTTAGTCATCACAAAAATAAAGACTCCTGAAAAACAGTAAATCAATTATATAGTATCAGAATGATGGTGAAGAGATTAAGATCCCTAAAAAAAGGTAATTAAGATACAACAGAGAAACTATTCCTTTGGCTCAATTTTAAAATTATAATTCAATTGCTTATTTTAATTTCTGAAATTCCAATGAACACCTAGGTTAGGTGAATGGTTTATCATGTCCACTGTGTTCTTTAGAAAAGAGATGGAGATCACCATCATATGACATGTGTCTGTGATTCACATGAAGAAGCATTAGAAATCTGAGTGATCACTGAACTGGTGAAAAACCTCTATATCTCATTATTGATCTCCAGTGGTGAAAAGTATCAGAAATGTAAAAAAGGGGAACCAGGAGAGTCAAGAGGTATTCCAAATACAATCTTCTCTGAGGAAAATCCTTTAAAAAAAAATTAAGTAACACATGCTGGTTCCAAAGTATTTTCCAGAAGTCAAGAAAACAGATATGAGAGAAAGGAATCTTTTAGAGAAAAATCTCTAACAGACGTAAATTTGATGGTTCATACTAATTAATCAGAAAATAAAAAATCCTATTTCCAGAATTCTAAGAATCGTGTACTTAAAAGTGACAAAAGTGGCAGGCTGTCGTCAACCAGTCAAGGTAAAATTTTCATGTCTTGTTGTAAAGAATACTTATATACTCTGTAAAAGAGGGTGGGGAATTTCACTATCTTGGCTGAAAGGATAGTTAAATAGAGGAGAACTGGATGAGTTTAACTGTTCAAACTAAAGTTATCTATTTTTTTAACTATTGGAAGAACAACAAAGGGACAATACAAGTCTTCCAGCTAATGTACATAAAAATTTGTATACAAATCCAAGGAGGTAGGTATTAGTTCACTTTTTATCATAGTCATATCAGTTTTGCTTGTCATAGAACTACTTTAATAAAACATCCTGGGTGGAAGTTCAAAACTACTTTTAAGAACTACAAAAAGGACAAAGCCATCATATGATATATTAGAAAAAAGAATTTCATATTAAATTTTAAGAGTGATTTCTATTTATGTCCCAGGGTACTTTCTTCCTTTCTCCCCTCCATTTTCCAAGAAAGCTCTCTTTTCTTCTCATTGTTGGCAGGGAACTCAGGTCAAAAGGAAAAGGCTATGACTACTTCTGTACTCTCTCTGGTTGACACCTCTGGCTATCTTTTTCTCTGTTTTCCCATGATTTCAGCTCAACCCTGCTGACAGATCCCACAGTTAACAGATGGCCTACTTACTCCCCACTGCAATCTTTTTTTAAATGGGATTCCCATACCGTTGCCACAATTTAGACACCGTACTTCTGTTATTGTCCCATCTCAGATTGTTCAGAGGGCATGCATATATTTAAAAAATTAAAAACTCACACTTTCCCTTTTAATTCCCATAAAACACATGTATTCACAGTTTTTATATATTAATTTTCACTGATATGTTGCTAATTTTTTTTTTTTAGTCATTTATATTATGTTTCAACTAGACTAAAATTATAAACTTAAGGCTGGAAAACTAGCTCCTATTTTTTCCTTTTTTTTTTTTACATTTTCCCACAACCCTTAGCATTTTACTCTGTGTAAGTATTCAGTGCCTGTCAAGACTGAAGTTTAAGATCAAAGCTACCCTGTCTCAGAACAATTCAAACTTACTGCATGTATATATCACATAGGTAATGAAACATCCAAGCTTAGACTTACTCAAACAAACAGAACAGTATGACCTGAAAGGCTAAACTAGTTAGAAAATATTTACTTTGTGCTGCTTATCACTAACAAACAGTACAAGTTCAGAGGCTGCCTATGTATAACAATCAAAATGATCATTCACTAAATGAGGAAAAAAAAAGTTAAAAAAAATCTGGAGACTGATTTTAATCTTCATGCTTTTCACATTTATGATTTATAAATAATCTAATTCCTTTTTCAGGAACACAAGCTTTCATAGAAATCAAATAAGGAATTTTACTCATAAAATTCTTTCCCACAAACAGTTTAGGATGAATTATCTTTTATTCAGGATCTTTTGCCTCTCTCTCTCTTTTTTTTTTCCCCCTAATGATTCAGTACTCACTGAGTCATATTTGTATTGCCTCTTCTTTGTAACTCAGAACCTGAGGCCTGGCAAATCTCCATTTTAGCCAATAGGATCTGGCGGGTCTTCAGGAATTTAATTGGTCCCGAGATCTTTATCACATGAAACACAGCACAGCTTCAAAAATCTAGAGAGAAAAGAATAGTTTGGTGAGTATGTTATCTATAAATGTAACATCTTGAACATAGCTGTGAGAAACAGCTATTATTTTTATTTTTTCTTAAAGAAAAACAGAACTAGATTAATAAAAATACAAAACCATCTCACATTTTCCATGAACATCTGTCAAGTGGAAAGAGCACAATGGAATTTTTTTTTCTAATTTTATTTTCTAATATAAAAATCGTGGATCACACTCACATTTTCCTACACATCCTTTTCCCCCATTATAAGTCTGTTATGGTAACTGACTAACCTACCATATGGCATAAAATCCACACAGGAAAACTCAGGGATGTTGTGTACTGCACTACTTAGATTTGAGTCAGTCAGAAAGGAAAGAGGGAGGGGATGGAAGGTAGATTTGATGTGGTAAAACCTAAGCTCTGTATTTGTTATTTTATCACAGAATGGAAATCTTTCAAAAATGATGAGAAACAATCTTAAATCCACCCATATGAAGAAGAAACCAAAATTTCAATTGACTTTAACTGAAGAAATGAAAGGAAAAAAGGGGATGAATGGCCTTTTTTTGAAAACCAATAATGCATTTACTCTTACATATACTTTCAGTATTTCAAAACATGGCATAACACTTACTGACAAGTCCAAGTATAACACTCATTGACAAGTCCAATTTTACACATGTAAAATGTACATATTTTCATTTAGATTCCCCAAAGCTGCGATGAGCCCCTCTCATTCCAGCTTAAAACATGCAGTGCAGCATTCAGAAGTATGACCCAAAGGAAACCCAAACACAATGTAAGCTTTTAAGAAGCATAGTTACAATGTAATTAGGGGAGGATAAGATGCCTTGCAACAATTCTAATATGTTAAGCAGATTAACTAACAACTGATATGTGCCATATACACTCTAGATAGATCTAAGGTGGAGAGTGGGGAGGAGGAAGGAAGAACAAACCTCTGACAAGAAAACTAGCTTTTGCTTTTTAAATATCTTGCTTTTGGGGAGAAAAAAAATCACATTATGATTAACCTGGTATATATGACACTAGCAAATGGTGAATGTTTTACCATGAGGTAAACTGACCAACCATAATCATCCTTTAAAAAAATTAGGATTGGGGGCAGCTAGGTGGCGCAGTGGATAGAGCACCAGCTTTGAATTCAGGAAGACCCGAGTTCAAATTTGGTCTCAGACACTTAACACTTCCTAGCTGTGTGATCCTGGGCAAGTCACTTAACCCCAGCCTCAGAAAAAAATAAAATTAAATTAAAAAATAAAAAAATAAAAAAATTATAACTTGAAATTTTGATTTGTCTTTTATTTGGCTAATTCTAATTATTTTTCCATATCAAATTTCCTAACAGTCTTAATTGTCTACATGCACCCTTAAACATGAAATTATAAAAAAGAAAAATTAAGTGGAAGAGTTCTGCTTAAGGGAACCTTCCATTCCTTCCCTTTCAAAACCCTCTCATACTCCCTTGTCAATTTCCTTCAGGTTCTTATACTAAGGAATGTGAAATAATCCTGTGTTTAAGACCAACTGGCATAAATTCTGGCCTGAAAGAGAAGATAACTACGGTAACATGCTGACAGCCTTCATTTACATAAAAGAATACTAATTATATATGGTATCATCAACATCTGCGATTCTGCTCATTGCCATTTGTACCAGTATTGGATCTATTAACCCTTAATTCTACAATGTAGGCCCAGAATTATGCCCAGAATTACCCCTACCATGGAAAATTCTAAAAGCTTGTAAGGAAAAATTAATTTGGCATGGGAAAAAATGGATTTTAATAAGTAAAGTGATACTATGATAATAAATCTGGGAATCTATTAATAGTACTTTTTTCTAATATAGGAGAAGAAAATAGTTTTAATATCAAAATGTTATCACATTTTTAAAAAGTAGAATTAAAATAAGGAACCTATGAAATTTATTATAATTGTGTGAAGTGAAATTATATGTACTATAATGTCTATTTTAGGACCTTTAAGAATTGTTTTTTGTATTATTAATATCATGAAACAATTGCTTTGACTTTCTATTTTAGGCCAGGAGGAAAGTCATAAAGCCTTTAATAGCATAATGGCAGAAGACTTAAAGCAGATAAAATGTCAGAGTATTTTGTGAAAAAAGATGAGAATTTTAGTTCCTAAGGTGCTCACACGATCAATGCATTTTCAAATCATATTAGACTAGGGAGCTAGAAAACAGTTTGAAGAATTCAACACATTGTTCTTTATAAGAAAATGGAGGCTCTGAAGGTGAAATGACTTGGTCAGTGACACAGTTACTAAGAGGCAGATTCAAAACTATTAGCTAGGTTATCTGACTTCAGGCCCAAGTTTAAATCTGAAATTAGAGTGATGTCTTTTCAAATGGAGAGAATGATAAGAGGAAAAAAGGAGAGAGCCTATGGATAAGGAATTCACAACACTTGACAACTGATTAGACATAGAGGGGAGAGGGGTGAGAAGAATTGAAGAATTTGTGAAAGTTGAGTTGCCCTCAACAAAAATAGTAAACTTGAGGGAAGATAAATAAGGTTTAGGGGTAAAGATTGTGAGTTGTTATTTGGGACATTGAGTTTCACTTGTTTGCAAGACATCCACATGGAGATGTTCAGACGACTGCTGAGGATGTGAGAGTAGACCTCAGGAGTGAGATTTAGGTAGGAAGATAGGTGAAGAGATGGGAGGAGCTAGGAACAAGGGCTGAAAAGAGGAGTGAGCTTTGGCGAGGATAAGGGTTACATCTTTATCAGAAGCTGAAGCAAAGAATGAGAGAATCGGGGGATGATATAGAGGATGTTGATATGCAAAATAGGAGAAAAGTAGCTCCTGACTGGCTTTATTTGTGTACTAATTTCATGGGATTTTACATTATGGAGAATTGGGTAATGTGTAGAAACAAAATTTATTTTAAAAATGAAAAAAAAACAAAAACAAAAACAAAACCTGCTTGCTTTCTCTTACAAGTTTATAGAAGAATTCTCAAACTTTAAACTATTTTTATTCTGTTACTACTTAGGTTTTGTCCTTTAATAATTCAGGTAGTTGCAGGAAGGAGGTCTAAGTAAAATCTTGGATATCATAATCAGTTGACAAATATGGATTTCTCTCTAAGTATGTAAGAAACATTACCCTGTGAGACTTGCAAAAAACCCTACTTTTCAAAAACACCAACTCTTTGCAAACAACTAATTTCCCTCAAAAAAAATGATAAAAGAGAAGGCTCTACAATCAGTTTTGGCATTGCCTGGGTTAATTTTCAGCAGTTAAACCAAAACTGATTCCCTGGAATGGTGTTTTTCTTTTTTTTTTTAATTTTTTATTTTATTTTATAATTATAACATTTTTTGACAGTACATATGCATGGGTAATTTTTTACAACATTATCCCTTGCACTTACTTCTATTCAGATTTTTTCCCTTCCTCCCCCAACCCCCTCCCCCAGATGGCAAGCAGTCTTATATATGTTAAATATATTACAGTATAATTTAGATACAATATATGTGTGTAGAACCGAATTTTTTGTTGCACAGGAAGAATTGGATTCAGAAGGTAAAAATAACAGTTTACATTCATTTCCCAGTGTTCCTTTTCTGGATGTAGCTGGTTCTGTCCATAATTAATCAATTGGAATTGGATTAGTTCTTCTCTATGTTGAAGAAATCCACTTCCATCAGCATACATCCTCGTACAGTATCATTGTTGAAGTGTATAATAATGATCTTCTGGTTCTGCTCGTTTCACTCAGCATCAGTTGATGTAAGTCTCTCCAAGCCTCTCTGTATTTCTCCTGTTGGTCATTTCTTATAGAACAATAATATTCCATAACATTCATATACCATAGTTTACCCAACCATTCTCCAATTGATGGACATCCATTCATCTTCCAGCTTCTAGCCACTATGAAAAGGGCTGCCACAAACATTTTGGCACATACAGGACCCTTTCCCTTCTCTAGTAGTTCCTTGGGGTATAAGCCCAGTAGTAGTATGGCTGGGTCAAAGTGGTGTTTTTCCTTCATGGGGCATACACTTTTCTTGTTAGACCCTTTTTCAACATAAAACTGTCAATAATTTAAAGTATCCACTTTTTTATTACAGCATCAGAACTTTTTAGGTACAAATCATGCACAAAATAAAGTATTGGCACAGAGATTCATTTTTAAATTTAGCAAAGATCTAAAGTTCACTCACAGATTTTACTTTTACAATTTTATTTCCATTTGCAATTTCACTTTTTACTTCCTCCTTCCTCTTTATTTTCTCTCACTAGTACAAGGCCAAACACATGTTTCTTAACTCTGATCATGAAGGGAACAAAATTTTTATATCAAGTCTTTAGGTCCATCCTTCTCAATCCTAGGTATAAACCAATTTCCTGATAGTTATCTGAACTCTACAACTAATTTTGCCCCCCAAATCTCCCTAAACTATTTTCTCCCTTTTCAAGAAGTATACTTTACCCACAAATTAATGAGTAGCCTTGGCTCTTAAAGACTGCCCCACCCACTGTATGTACATTGTTACTAAAAGTTCTATCACAAATATGCCTTTCACAAATATCTTTCCCTTTGAATCATTATCAGCCTTCACTGGTGGAATTAAAATCATCTAAAATTTACCAGTGATAACTGAATTTTCAGGTAAATATCACTATAAATGCTAATTTCTCTAAATCCCCTCCCCATATATTTTTTTTCCAATTACATGCAAAGATTTTTATTTCCTTCTCTCCTTTCCCCCTCCAGAATGGCAATTTGATATAGGTTATGCGTATACAATCATATTAAACATATTTCCACATTAGTCATATTGTGAAAGTATCAGAACAGAAGGGAAAAACAACAACAACAAAAATCCTGAAAATAGTATGCTTGGGTCTGCATTAATATTTATTATTTCTTGGGATGTGGATAGCACTTTCTATCATAAGTCTCTTGGAATTATTATAGGTCAATAGGTCATTTGTATTGCTGAAAAGAACTAAGCCTATCAAAGTTGACCATTATATAATTTTACTGTTATTCTGTAAAATGTTCGCCTGGTTCTGTTCACTTCACTCAGTATTAGTTCATGGGAGTCTTTCAAGGTTTTTCTGAAATCTGTCTGCTCACCATTTCTTATAGTATATTTCATTAAATTCATATACCACAATTTGTTCAGCCATTCCCCAATTGATAGGCATCTCCTCAATTTTCAATTCTTTGCCACCATAAAGATAGCTGCTGCCACAAAATGTGGGGTTTTTCCCCTTTTTTATAATATTTTTGACCTAGTATGTGGCATTTGCTTGATCAAAGGGTAGGCACAGTTGTATAACCCTTTGAGCATAATTCTAAAATGCTTTTCAGAATAGGTTGGTGATATGCATTAGTGTTCTAATTTTCCCACACCCTCTCCAACATTTATCATTTTCCTTTTTTTGTCATATTAGCTAATCTGATAGATTTGAGGTGATACCTCAGAGTTGTTTTAATTGCATTTCTCTAATCCATAATTCCAGTGTTTCTAAAACCCAATTACATTTTGATTACCTCCCTTCAAATTAGATTGGGATTACTTCTAATCTATTTTGAAGTAGATTGAGGTTTTGCTATGCAAATTCCCAAAATATATATCGAGTTCAGGAAGTCCTTACCTTATGAATCAATTCTATTAAAAAGTTTGTTTCTAAGTTAATTGTTTGGAATTAAGAATGCCTTTCCCCATGGAAACAGGATGTCTCACAAAAGCCTGTTAAAATCATAATGTTCCTTAAGTATAATGCTATGCCAAATTTAGTGTCTAATCACCACATAATATTTCTATGGGGGGAAAAAAGGCTTCATCTCCTTCAAATCCAAAGACCCAGGTCTTATGGTCTTCTAGACTTCTAGGCCATATTACACCAATATGCTTTCATGAATATGAAGAATTCAGAGAAACCTGGAAATTAAATGAATTAAAAAGCTTTACTTAGCATTCAATTTACATAATTACTCAAGTGCTGAGAATACAAACATTAAAGCAAGACAGTTTTTGCTTTCCAACAGCTCACATTCTAAAGAGATAGATACATGTATATAGGTTGTTTTTAGCTGCAAGTTGGGTGAAAAGGTCCTACAGTACAGCATCAGTGGCTATAAGCTACTGAAGAAATAGCTCCTAAAGAAGTTGCCCAGGTGATGAGCCTATGTAAAGGGCTAGAACTGAGTAGTAGCATCGGGTTTATTGATACAGACCCCTAATAAGCAATCTGGTGACAGTCACCCACATTCTGAATCCAAGCAGAAAAACCCAGGAATATACTGGACAGCAGCTGTGACAGCTGACCGATCTATGCTCACCATCTATATAAATGACATACCATTAGAAGGACTGGTGGACACAGGTGCAGATTGCACAGTCATTAGAGGTGCCAACTGGCCCAGTCACTGGCCAAAGACTAAGGCAGACACCTTCATGTCTGGGGTAGGAGGATCAATAGCAGCTGAAGTTAGTGCTACCCCTTTAAGATGGATATTTGAAGGTGAAACAGGAGTTTTTACTCTTTTTATAGTTGAAAAAATCCCCATCAATCTATGGGGAAGAGACATTTTACAACAATTAGGGTTAAAAATGAGTACTTCGGTTTTTTAGGCAGGGCTACTGTTGAAGGCCTGCCACCACTTTCACCTGTTCCTATCCAATGGAAAACTGATACACCAGTGTGGATAGAATAGTGGCCCTTAGGTAGCGATAAAATTCAGGCCTTACTAGACATAGTACAGGAACAACTTGACCAAGGACACTTACAACCTTCTCTAAGTCCTTGGAATTCCCCAGTATTTGTTGTAAAAAAGAAATCTGGAAAATGGAGGATGTTGACTGATTTAAGAAGGTAAATGAACAGATGGAAACTATGGGAACTCTTCAACCTGGACTTCCATCTCCTACTAAGTTGCCTAGAGAATGGCCTCTGTGGGCTATAGACATTAAGGATTGTTTCTATTCTATCCCTCTAGGGAATGAAAAACAGCCCTACTATGTGTCAAATGTACGTTGCTGCTGCTCTTACTCCAGTAAGAAAAGCATTTCCAAAAGTAATGTTATTACATTACATGGATGATATATTGGGATGTGCACCTGAGGAACAAATGTTAGAAGCATGCCTACAAAAAAACATAGAAACACTAAGGCATTATAAATTGCACATAGCTTCAGAAAAGATTCAAAAACATGTTCCTTTTCAATATTTAGGATATGAAGGTACTTACAGTACAACAACTCTCCTTAAGAACAGAGAAGCTAAACACTTTAAATGACTTCCAGAAATTGATAGGAGATATCCAATGGATATGTCCCGTGCTAGGCTTGACTACCTGTCAATTGCAACCATTATATGACATTTTAAGGGGAGACAGTGCTTTAAATTCACCACGCCAGCTTACAAAAGAAGCTCAAGAGACTTTGAGACAAGTTGAACTGGCTTTATCCAATGTGGTTGAAAGAGTCACTCAAAAACCCTTGGAAATATCAGTTTTTGCTACACAAAAGGCACCCACAGCAGTCCTTCATCAAGGAGACAGTGTGATAGAGTGGTGAACCTCCCAGCACAACTAGAACAAAGCCTTATTCCTTACCCAGTGCTTGTGGCTAGAATTTTATTAAAGGCCAATAAACTAGCAGTACAATTATCTGGAATAAGACCTGACAAGATATACACCTTTTATACTAATGCACAAGTTAATGTGTGCTGTGAAACCATCCCAGAGTGGCAAATTTTATTAGCCATGGCTCCAAATTTTACACATGGGTCTCCATTAAAGATAACCAGACTGTTACATAATTGGCGATGGATCTTGAAGGTTTCTAAAGTGCCTCTGAAAGGACCAACAATCTTTACAGATGCGCATCCAAACATAATATTTGCGCTGCATATTCTCGTGACTTAACTATAAAGAGAGTAATCTGAACTCCTTTTCAGTCCACTCACTTGAATTGTATGCAATCATTCTAGCTCTTGCTTATTATCTGGGAGACATAAATATAATATCTGATTCGGCCTATTCCCACAGCCCAAATAAAATTTGTAGCCTCCAATATATATCAGCTCTTTAAGGAACTTCAAGAGCAAGTGAGAAAGCATCCAGGTAAGATTTGTATTTTGCATGTCCACTCCCTTAGTGGACTTACAGGTCCTATTTATGGCAATTCAAAGGCAGATAGCACAAGAATCTCATTCTAAATATCATCAGGCTGCCCCAGCTTTACGTTTGCAATTTGGAATA
Source organism: Sminthopsis crassicaudata (assembly GCF_048593235.1). Taxonomy (NCBI): domain Eukaryota; kingdom Metazoa; phylum Chordata; class Mammalia; order Dasyuromorphia; family Dasyuridae; genus Sminthopsis; species Sminthopsis crassicaudata. Next base: position 278,110,739 of record NC_133620.1, on the reverse strand, counting down.
ACAAGAGAAGAAGCTAGGAGCATAGTAAAAGCCTGTACAGCTTGCCTTCCTTTCCATGCTCCTACACTCCCTCCAGGGAAGAACCCTCGTGGTTTGAGACCTAATGAAATTTTGGCAAATGGATGTGACCCAATCTTTTGGTCGTCTATCTTTTATCCATGTCGTGGTAGACACCTTTTCAGGATTCACATTTGCAATGCCAGCAGCAAGAGAGACAGCCCGAGTGGTCACTGAATTCCTTATACAAGCATTTGCAATTATGGGTGTGCCACAAGCAATAAAAACAGACAATGGACCTGCATATACGTCTAAACATTTTACACACTTTTGTGCACAGTATAAGATTTTACATACCACCGGCATATCCTTTAATCCTCAAGGGCAGGCAATAGTAGAGAGAAGAAACAGAGATATTAAGACATTCCTCCAAAAACAAAAGAAAGGGGGAGCCATGGGTAACCCTAAAGAACTTCTAAATTTAGTTCTCTATACCATTAATTTTTTAATTTTTGACAAAGATGCACTGGCTCCAGCAGACAGGTTTTATAACCCACCAGAAGGGCAGTGTCCAGTGAGAGCAGCTCCACTGTCTTTAGATAATCGCCAGGTGATGTGGAGAGACCCAGAAAGTGGTGAATGGAAGGGACCAGATAGGTTAACTGCTTGGGGGAGAGGGTTTGCTTGTATCTCCACAGATGGAAAAGGAATCAGAAGGAGAGATGGAGCAGACCCTTGAAACGAAGGAGAAGACCCAAGAAACATCAGGTGGCTCTGCTGCTGACTGTGCCCACCACTGAAAGAACCTGGCAGTTATAGCGTTTGACCCATGGACATCAAAAACTGTTGGACTTGAAAATTCTCAGGAATCATTGGATTCTCTGAGACATCATAAGACTATTGTAGGACTTGAAAGCCCTCAGGAATCATTGGATTCTCTGAGACATCATAAGACTATTGTAGGACTGAAAGTTCTCAGGAATCATTGGATTCTCTGAGGCATCATAACTGTTATGGGACTTCAAAATCTGTATTCCCTAACACGTGAAGCAATGGACAATAGATTGGTTTTGGACTATCTCTTGGTTGCTGAAGAAGGTGTGTATGTGTGACTGATGTTTGCATACCTTCCTTCTAGGACTTCTGGAAATCTCTTACAATACCATGTTGATTTATATTGTTTGTTATATCACTACTTGCATGTACAATTCCTATTTGTTATACCACATTGAGTCTGCACTGACTGTGGGGAGAGTCATCACTAATAGCCTCTGCGTTATTGCTATGTGCTTGTGTAATAACTCCCATGCTGAAGGGTTTGTGTATACTTTTCTCTAATAAGGCCCTTCAACCCAGAAACCCGCTAGCAAATCCCCACTTGTCTTTGGTGCTTTTCATCTCCCTTCCTGAGATGTCAGGGAGGGCGTGATCACCTCCTTTTTGGGGTTCTCACCTCCCTGAAAAGTCAGGGATAGCGCGACCACCTGTGGTCTAAAACAAAAGAAAGCGGGAGATGTAAAGGGCTAGAACTGAGCAATACACTTGGATAATGAAGCAGGTGAGACTAATTGCCAATTGGACAGTTCCCTATTAACTTATTTGAAGGTTCTCCCTCCCCAGCTATTCTGTGCTGACTTGATTGGTGGGACAGGCCTATATCACAAAGAGATCATAAAGAAAGGAAAGGGACCAACATGTGCAAGTTTGTGGTGGCCCTTTTTGTAATGCAAGAAACTGGAAACTCTGAGAGGATGTCCATCAGTTGGAGAATTGGCTGAAGAAGTTTTAGCATATGAATGTTATAGAATATTATTGTACTGTAAGAACAAGCTCATCTTTTTCATTAAAAAATAATTAAAACAAATACAAAATAGAAAAATTGCCATGTCACAGCAGAACAGAAGAGGATTAAAAAATATAATATTAGAGCACCAGCCCTGAATTCAGGAAGACCGGAGTTCAAATCTGGTCTCACCCACTTAACACTTCCTAGTTGTGTGACCCTGGGCAAGTCACTTAATCCCAGCCTAAAAAAAAAAAAAAAAAAAAAAAAAAAAAAAAAAAAAAGATAATATCCATTTTAAGAAAGCCTAAATAATATTATACATCATGATCAGAGCTGTCCATCTTTACTTCTTTGTAGGTTTTTCTTTTATTCTTTGTTATGAACTTTTTATTTCATATTCTTCCCCCCTATATCTATAATTAAGTGCAGATATATTTCTATACACACAGACACAGACACACCACATATATAATTATATTTATATATGAGAGTATACTAGGCTTGTTTGTCCTATTTCTCTGAAAACGGATAACGACATCTTTCAAAAATCTAAGATCTTTCCATATTTTCCTAAATTCACCAACTCATCAACTTCCTACACCACAGTAATATTCCAACCTTATATCAAGTTATTTTAAATGGTCTAAAATAACATTAATTAATCTGGTTGATATATACTGTACTTTCCCTATTTTTCTCTTTTGATGAAATATTTTAGCTTTAACTTGAGAACAATGTCTACCCCTGCCTTTTTTCCTAATAAATTCATTATTATTATTATAATTATATCTCTTATTTCCTGTCTCTGCTGATACCTCTATTTTACTTCTACACTCTTATTTTCTCCCATCCTCCAAGTATTCCTTCTTTATAATTTAAACCCCCAACTTTTTCCCTCCCCTCCCCTTCCCATGAATCTACACACCTTATCTTATTTTCCTTAATCTACAATATCCTCATATTACTCTTTTGCCTCTTTATATTTAGAAGTTTTATACTTTTCTAGATAAATATATGTACACACATCTATGTCTATAATCAATATACATATATCTACATATATATATAATATTATTCCATCTTTAACCCATTTCCTCCCTCCTTTAATTCCTCTGTATTAATTCTTGCTCTCACACCTATAACATATTTACTATTTTTATCTTTTCCTACAGCAGGTCTCAGGTTGACTAAAAGCCTTGCTGCTTCTCATTTATTAGCCATTTACAGGTCCCCAGGCCAAGTCTCATTTAGTCATTATTTGGGTCCTGATTCATTCAGATTGAATGTAAATAGCAATAATTTCTGCTTTCACCAGAATCTTAAGAGGGTCTGCCTTTCTCAGATTTATTCGTTCATTCATTTATTTTTACTAGGTGAAAGAGGAGATTCTTTGCCTCAAATGCTACCTAGCCTTAATCACTGAATGGGTGTGATATCTCAGTCAAAGAGAGACCTGTTGAAGACCTTAGTTTAAAAAGGCCAAGGTCTCCTATGCATCCAGGGCCATCATTAGTCATCTTGATCTATATGGTACCACTGGACCCAGATGGCTCTGGAGGAGAAAGTGAAGCTGGTTAACTTTGCACAGACTCCCCCACTTAAATCCAATTCACTTGCATGTCATGCCATCACCTCTCTGATGTCATGACTCTCTTTGAGAATGAAGAAAAAGCACCACCATATCCTTTTCCTACACGATTTTGCTTCATTAAAATCATATACTCAGTTCTACCCTAATCTTTGTTTCAAAATGCTCAATTACTATAATGACAATGTTAAGACATATGGTTTACATTTCCACATATAAAGCAGTTTGTCCTTATTGAGTCCCTTGAAACTTGTCTTTGATGTTTACCTTATATTTCTCTTGGATATCAGATTTTCTATTACGTCTTTCTGCGACAAAATCCTCCAAGTCTGGAAATTTATTGAATTATCCACTTTTTCATTCAGGATTATGCTTAACTTTGCTGGTATGATATTTTTGGCTGCAACCCTATTTCTTTTGCTTTTCCATATATAGTATTATACCAAGACCTATAATCTTTTCATGTAGCGATTGCTAGATCTTGTGTGATTCTAATTGTGACTCCACAGTACAGGAATTTTATTTTTTCTGGTAATTTCTGTTAATATTTTTTCCTTGATCCAAGGGTTTTGAAATTTGGCTATGATGTTCTTAGAGGATCTTCTTTCAGATGGTGATTGGTGGATTTTTCTATTCTATTTTCCTCTCTTATTATAACACTATATTTTTCTTTATTTCTTGTATTCTTGTGTAGATTCTTTTTTTGATCATAGCTTTTAGGGAGTCCAATTATTATTATGTTTTCTTTTTCTGATCTGTTCTTCAGATCTGCTGTTTTTCTTATGTTTCACATTCTCTTCTACTTTTTCATTCTTTACATTGTTTTATTGGCCTCTTATAACTTTCTTGGCTTTCCCTTGCCCAATTCTAGTTTTCAAGGAATCATGTTCTTTCTTAAAAGTTCTGAATTTCCTCTTCTAGTTGACTTTCTTTTCATAATCTTATTTTTCTTGGATTGTTCTAGTTTTTTTGTTTTGTTTTGTTTTGTTTATCTCTCATTTGATTTTAAAGTCTTTTTAGAATTTTCCATGAAGACAGGCAGGTGAGCATTTAACTTTACTCTTTGGGGTAGAGTATGTCCACTTTTTCTTTACTGAATAATATTAGAAGTAGTTAGGCACTAGTTATTAGAAAGTTTAAATTTTACTACTCAACAAATTTATGGCTAGTTAGCTCAATTTAGTGTTAAGGAATTTTCTGAAATTCCTCCTCAGGTCTAGCCTGGCTGTGAAGACAAAGGGCTAATTTTTAAAAAGTTAAATATTTTCTTTCCCACTTTGGCAGAATGTTTTATTTAATACTTGATAATGATTCTGAATATGGTTTATATGTTTTAAGGAATCCGGGAGGAGAGAAATGAAAAGAATCATCAGGATATTATGGTATAGGTACAAAGGTAAAAGTATTTGGATTCAGAAGACCTGATGTCAAATCTTAATTCTGATAATTTTTCGGTGACCAAAGGCGAGAGATTAAATTTCTAAACTAAGTGTTGTTATTTATAAAAACAAGGAAAATATTTGAATTACCCTGCCTCAAAGAATTATTGCAAGAAAGGCACTTTGCAAAGCTTAAAATAGACTATTTAAATATGAAATTACTGTCCCCACTGATGCCTACTATTATCTTCGTCAACTATTCCCTTTACTTACTTGGTTTATTAACTTGTCTTGAGTATAAAAGTTCTTGGACCAACTCACTTCTGCCTACAATAAAATCTACAGGGAGGCTGGATTAGTGGTGATCCACTTTTCCCCTCCAAGTATTTGAGGATTTAACTAATGAAATGGCATTAACAATACTAGAATAATTTGGATAGGAAATTGAGGCTTCTCTTATATGAATAATCCATCTATGGAATTAAAGATTTATATATGAATAGGAAATTATTTATAGAAAAATATTATTTCTAAATCCAGACAACAATTACCAAAAGTACTCTAAAATCTCTACAATGTAAATACAATAAGGTATAATTAAAATATTAAAAATAAATCGATAATAGCACAAAATAGCATAGAAGTGAAATACCTGAATAAGCTTCTGAGTTTTATTAGTTTAGTAAGACACTATCCTAGTGATAGGGGAAGGTTAAAGAAAGAAAGGAAAAAAAAAAAAAAAAAAAAAAAGGAATCCTTTAAATCAAGGATAGAAAGAGTTCTGAAGATGTTGTCTTTCCATACTTTGCCTCCCATCTTTTTTTTTTTAATTTTATTTTTTTTATTAATTTTATAAATAACATTTTTTTGACAGTACATATGCATAGGTAATTTTTTACTTTATCCCTTGTACTCCCTTCTGTTCCGAATTTTCCCCTCCTTCCCTCCACCCCCTCCCCTAGATGGCAGGCATTCCCATACATATTAAATATGTTATAGTATATCCTAGATACAATATATATGTGCAGAACCAAATTGTTGTTGTTGTAAAGAAAGAATTGGATTCCGAAGGTAAAAATAACCTGGAAAGAAAAACAAAAAATGCAAACAGTTTACACTCATTTCCCAGTGTTCCTTCCCTGGGTGTAGCTGATTTTGTCCATCATTGATCAATTGGAACTGGATTAGATCTTCTCTATGTTGAAGATATCCACTTCCATCAGAATACATCCTCATACAGTATTGTTGTTGAAGTGTATAATCTCCTAGTTCTGCTCATTTCACTCAGCATCAGTTGATGTCTCTCCAAGCCTCTCTACATCCTGCTAGTCATTTCTTACAAAACAATAATATTCCATAATATTCATATGCCATAATTTACCCAACCATTGCTCCAGTTGATGGGCATCCATTCATTTTCCAGTTTCTAGCCATTACAAAAAGGGCTGCCACAAACATTTTGACTTTGCCTCCCATCTTAAGAATATTTCAAGCAGCTCCTCTATTGGTAGTATGTAGCAAGGGCCTAAAATTCATGTAAGACTTAAACTGCACCCCTTTATATGCTTACTATAAATTTACACTATTGTAATGAGCTTATAGCTCATCCCAAGAACTAGTCATAATCAAAATAGTTTTATTAAAGTACTTCCTTCACAACTAGTTCTATAGAAAAAAAAAATCTATAATTATCTCCATCACAGGACAGTGAGGATACCTGAAATGTCTACCATGTTTTTCTTTGAATTAAAGAGTTTGAAAGCCCTTGTTTAAAATGATTATCTGGAAAGAGTAACTAACTGGTGTAAGTTAATTAACTGTTAACTTTTTATCATGAGTTAGTGTCGGAAAATTACAGAAATTTTGAACTAATACTTTAGATATTATCTCTTCACTCAACTACTTTTAGTTATAGGGAAACTAAGGATCAGAAAGTGATTTGCTCAATGCCATAAGGCTAGTTAAATGTCAGTTATGAGACTAGAACCTAGATCTCAACTGTCATTCTAGTGTTCTGTTAAGTACACCAACATCTACAGATTAACTAGACTCAGTAAGGTACTAGAGAGCTACTTGAAAGAACAAAATTCAGGATAGCCAAGTTCTGGGTGGTGAAAGAAAAGCACCAGAAGGGAAGATGGTAGGGAACACTTGGGATGATATTGTCAGCACCAACATAGAAAAAAACTGGAAAGTCATGAAAAGTTAAGAAGAAAACAAATCAACAACATATTTAATGTCTTTGGATCTCAATTTTATTATCTGTGAAATGAAGGGTTTGGCTATATGCCACTAAGGCTCCTTCTTAGATCTAGATTTACATATGTGATCTTATGAACTACATTGTTTTCTTGCTTTTTCTAACTATCTTGCACAAAGCACCAAATATATCAAATTGTAGTATCAATGAGACAACACATTTAACAAAAATTAAAATTACTGAATAAGGCAGAAAATTTATAATACTACTTGATATTTCTATTGCTCAACCATCCATTATTTTCTCTCCTAATAACACACTAACGAACAAAGCTGAAGAAAAATCACAAAACTGGGTGGACTGGATCCACTACAAATTCGTTACATAATCTTCAAATGTGCCCTCACTATGGCAATGCAATTTCTTTATGCTCCCCTAAGAGATTCACTATCTAACTCACCATGGCTGCTTTTCCAAATCTTTTTACCCTTCTTCAAACTCCCACAGACTCCCCTCCCTTATCTCTCTCCTCTTTCAGCTGAGAATCTTGTCTCATATATCACTGAAAAAATTGAGACCATTAACTGAGAAGCTTTATTCCCATTCTCATTTCACATCATTTAGATACCTTCTGCTACTTTCATCTTCATTATCCCCGACATGAAAAAATAGCCCTCTTACTTGTTTAGAACAAATTGTTCTACATGTACAAGTGATCTAATTCCATCTTCTCCAGTAGATTGATCCCTTTATTATCCCAACTCTTATGGTTTACTGGTTACTTCCCTACTGTTTACTTGGTCCATCCTTCTTAACTACTATATCCCTTCTTTAATGGGTAAAATAACTTGAGAAGGTGGTCATTGACAATTTAATTTCCTTCTCTTTTTTTCAATTTGCTGAAGAATGGCTTCTGAACTCACCATTCAATTAAAACTGTTCTTTCTAGAGTTATCAATGGTTTCAATTGCCAAACCTAATGGATGTTTCTCAGTCCTCATTCTCCTTGATCTCTCCTGTAATCTTTCACCTCTTCTGTCTAGGTTTTTATTACACTGTTTTATCATGATTCTCCTCCCATATGTTTGACTATTCAGTTTCCTTTGTTAGATTTTCATACAAATCATGACTTTTTTTATTCTTTTTATTTGTATCTTCAGCATCCAGATCAGTGCCTGGAACATAGTTGATATTTAATACCTATTGACTGACTGACTGATCTTTCCATACCTGAGTCTTTCACTTGATATGGTTATTCCTCCAGAAGTGTTTCCTCTTCCTGGCAACTGCAGTTCTGTGTCCTGCCAACTGACTGTTAATTGTGTCCCCCAAGGCTTTCTCCTGAACCGTCTCCTTTTCTCCTTCTATACTATTTCAGTTAATGATCTTGTGAGTTCCTATGGTTTCAGAATATCACATCTAAGCATGTGATTCTCAGATCTAACTGTCTAGCCAATTTTATGTTTCCAACTACCTACCCTAATGAATATATTATAGTAGACATCAAATTCAATATCTTCATTTCTCCCATAAATCCTCCCTACTTTATCTTATTTTTTTTTTCTTTTTTCTGAGGCTAGGGTTAAGTGACTTGCCCAGGGTCACACAGCTAGAAAGTATTAAGTGTCTGAAACCAGATTTGAACTCGGGTCCTCCTGAATTCAAGGCTGGTGCTTTATCCACTGCGCTACCTAGCTGCCCCCTCCTTACTTTCTCACTCTCTCACTAGGGTACTCACCTTATAATATTGAGTACCAGGTTTCACAATCTTGGTATTTCATCCTCAATTTCTTTCTCTTACCTCTCATTATTCATTAGTTGTTAAGTTCTGTTGATTGATTCTATCTTCATCCTATCTTTCACATAGGAGTCCTTTTCTTCCTTTACTGCCACTATCCTTGTCAAGAACACTCATACCTGGTCTATTACAAAAGCCTGTTGGTTGATTTCCCTTCCTAAAGCTGCTTCCCACTCCAGTCCTTCCTCCATTAATGGAATGGGGCCAATGGGGCTTTTAAAGAATAAATCTTTAACTTAAACAAACAAAAAATTATTTTTCTAATTTTTAAACTTTTTTTTTTTTTAAATAAAGCTGTTTATTTTCAAAACACATGCACAGATAATTCTCATTCTCAATATTCATCCTTGCAAAACCCCAAACTTTCAGTTACAGGCAGTCAACTCCAATGGCTTCTCATTCCCTCTAAGATTAAATAAAAAATCCTCTGTGTTTAGTTTTTAAAGCTCTCCATTACCTGCCCCCTTCCAACCTTTCTAGACTCTTTATACCATACTTCCTCTGATCCTTACCTTCATGTACTATATGATCTAGGGACACTTTCCTCTTCTGCTGTTTCTTGCACACACTTCATTGGTTTCAGCATTTTCACTGCCTGTTCCTCATGTCAAGAACTCCCCCTCCCATTTCTAAATCCTGAATCTCCTGGATTTCTTCAATTCTCAGCTAAAGTTCCACTTTCTAAAAAGTCTTTTTCAATTCTCTTTCATCTTAGTCTTTTTTCTAAGACTGTCTCCAACATATCCTGTATTTATGTTTGCATATTGTCTTCTCCATTAGACTGTGAGCTCCTTGAAAAGAAGATACTTTTTTTTTTTTTTTTGCTCTTTCTTTTTATCCCCAACATTTAGCACAGTGCCTGGCACACAGGAGGTATTCAATAAGTTATTGTCAATGTGATTTTAAAATTTGTAATGTTTTACATACATCATATGAGAGCCTAAAAATTGCCCAGGTTATTATTATCCTCATTTTAGAGAGAAAACTGAGATAAATATTATAATAGGATTGTAGCTCTAGAGCAGTCATACTCAAATCGTAGTTCATTAAATAAAAACTATTTTCATAACAATATTATTTGTCAATTACAATATTTCTTCTTTTTCCAAATACATATCTGAGTGGGACTGGATGTTCTTCATGTTCTTCAACCAAAAAATCTTATTTTATTATTTTTTTTTTGCTGAGGCATTTGGGGTTAAGTGATCTGCCCAAAGTCACACAGCTAGGAAGTGTTAAGTGTTTGAGACCAGATTTGAACTCAGGTCCTCCTGACTTCAGGGCTGGTGCAGGGCTGGTGCTCTATCCACTGCACCACCTAACTGCCCCAAAATCTTATTTTAACAGAATAAATGTAGAAGTAACTAAGAGAATCCAGCCATTAATCTGTTAAGTCAGACATAAGATTTGTGGAAATATGCACTCTCTTCTTTTTTGAAAAGTTATTTTTCATTTAAAATGTATTATGCTAACATGTGATGGATCACTTATTTTAAATGAATTAATATATTTTATGTTTTAATTTCTAATATGTTAAGTGTTGGTAACCCAGATAAATGAAAGCTCCCTAGGATTTTGAATAACTTTTAGGGGTGCAAAGGGGTACGTGAGAACATAAAATGTAAGGATCCCTGTTTCGTAGCTCAAAGGGATCCTCGGGGTCATTCCGTCCTACTCCCTCTTTTTATATGTAAGGAAAGTGACTTTAAATCTAGAATTCTCTATTTCAATCCCAAAGCTTCAATGTTAAAAAGTTGCTTTAAGTTGTAAGCCTGTATTCTTTTGAAAGCATAACTATCTTCACTAAAGGACTCTGGAAAGAAGAATCTATTGTATAAATAAATATTCAGCTTCCAATTCGGGATAAAAAGTCCCAGTGGATCACCATCAGCTATTGCTATCTTGCTTCTGTGAAGAGAAAAACAAACAAACTACTACCACCCCTTCCCAGAAATTAATGAAAACAAAAACATTGTTTGATGAGATGCCAAAAAATGGAATCAAATATATTTAATTCAAGTCAAAACAACATAAAATCAGTCATGTAAACATTAAAGCTAGAAGGTCCCACTTACTTCTACATCATTATATGATTGAGTAAGAAGTATGGCTTGTTGAATAGATAAAAACAAAATTTGATTTACAAAATGTTCTCAAGAAAGGAGATGAAAGCTTGATATTGAAAATATTAATAACCATTAGACCCCACAAGAGAACCCTCAAAATGAATCACATCTTCCAAGTGACTACCAGTAATTTTACCAATAAGACCAATATTTCATAATATTACTATTTAAAGGATATTAGAAAGGTAGGGAAAAAAACTAATGGGAAAACCATGCAAATGTGGATACCAATGGTGCAAAGTCCAGTTATTAATAATCAAGTTGAGTTAAATAGGTTTTGACTTTTTAGGCCTAGTACAATGAAAAACTCTATAAGTGACATCCATTAAGCATTCAATATAATCTAGAAAGATATAAGATAATAGAGAAGTGGTATGTTATGTTAATAGATCTTAACTAAGGCTATTTAGGATAGGCACATTGGAAGACAGGAGGGAAATGAAAACTTATGGACAATTTGAAAAAAACAGATTAAAGTACTCATTTAAATTCTACACTAATGGTCCATGATCATGATCATTTTCAACTTAAACTATGCATCAGGAGAATAATGCACCTCTTATCTCCTGCAACTGTTTAGAAATACCAATAATACAGACATATATGGTGAATCTTCAGGGTCTAATGCTGAGGATGACATATCTGACAGCATGACACTTTAAGTGGCTAAAACATAATTCGGTAAAAAATTAAGTCACTAAAAATAATTTTTTTAAGTTAAAATTATTTTTATATTTTCTCAATTACACATGACCAGGCATCTTAGCCTTCTCTTAGATAACAATGGTTACTAATTTATATCAGTCTAAAGGCAGAAATATCAGATTCAGCTTTCCTTTCTTTTAATATGTACACAAATTTTTAAAATCCATACTATGTTCAAAGGCTTGCAGCTAGGATCCTAATGTTTTAAATAGGATATTTTGGGCTTCTAGCTCTCTAAAATTTGATATTTCACTATCTTCATCACCCATATGTTCCCAAGTAATGAAACACAAATCAAAAATTATGACTGATCATAACTTTAGAGTAAATTTGCTTTAAAGTATTCATTTGATAGCAAGAAGAAAATTTATCCCCATGAATACAGGGATGGGGAAAGTTCATTATGGATCAAACATGTCACATGATCTAGTTGCAAGTGTTCTATCTGCCTTGGTGGACACAAAGATACTAGCTGTCAAAATGAAATCTGGTCCCACTGAAGTTATACCTCTTTATTCTGTCTTTTCAATATCTATCTTTTCTGCTGCTTTCCTCTCTGAAATGCATTCATAGCAGCCTTTTCCTAAACCTGTGTCTTCACATACATTTCCTTCATAATCTTTTCCAGTATAGGAATGTTGCTTGCACTAGAGAGAATCCTACAGGGGCAGAAGGCACTAGCAGAAAAAAAGCAAAACTAGTCAGAACTAGGTGAAGTTATAAACAGAGCATTATTTTAGAGGTGATAGAAAGCCACTTAATTCCAAAACAATGTAACAAAAAAAAAAAAAAAAAAAATTCACTCTCCAGTCAAAATGTAGAACCAGTCTTCTGAAACTAAGTTCAGTAAAATTTTATTATATTCCATTATCGTCACAAAGCAAAGAACAGGTATTAGTTTCATCAGGGACAGTCAGAATAGAAATAACTGTGAGAATTAAGATACTTTTCTGAGGAAGGCTAGTAAATCTTCCTCTTTGAGATCTTAAGTATCCAACAATCTTGCTTACACAGCAGTGGTTAGGCAAGGTTGCAGAGCCCAGTCACTGTGGCCCTGTTCTGAGAAGGGAAAATCTCAGTGGCTGAGAAAACAGTAGCAAGAAAGACAGTAGTGATACTGTAAAATAGGTATACATAAATTATAGATTTGAGATAGAGATGTATATATTCCTTAACTTAGTTTTTCTGATAAGGACATTTCATTGATGTGGGCTTTTTTTTTTTTTTTTTTTTTTGGTATAAAAAAGGTTTCAAAGAATGCAGTATTGGATCCGTTTTTGGCTTTTTTTTTTTTTTTTTCCTTAGGCCAAAGTAAATTAGAGGCCATTGCTGTCTGGGAGACTCCTGGGTTCCCCCTTCATTACATGCACAAAGAAAGCAATTCTAACATGGGTGAAATCAAGGGTATTAAACAGGGAGACAGAATAGCCTGATATGAGAAAAGTAGTATCTAGATCCAACCCTTAATACCTATTGTGTTAAAATTATATTTTTCTGGTCTTTCTGACCTCCATATTTAGTCAGTATAGTAAAGTAACCACTATAAAAGGGCAATAGTAGGACGATTGCAAAAGTAAACCTAGATGTCAAGGTACAAACTCTCCCAAAGATCATAATTTACAAACTGTATCATATCTTAAGCTAAAAGCATATATTGGCAATATGTGCTGAACCAGGGAAATCTATTTAGGCTTTGCTGTCAGGTTTTTGGTCCAATTTTTTTTGTGACAATTTTTTTTTTATTAAAGTCTTTTATTTTCAAAACATATGCATAATTTTCAACATTCACCCCTACAAAAGCCTTATGTTCCAAATAATGATCTCCTGGTCCTGCTCATTTCACTCAGCATCAGTTCATGTAAGTCTTTCCAGACCTTTCTGAAATCATTCTGCTGGTCATTTTTTAAGAACAATAATATTCCATACCATTCATATACCACAACTTATTCAGCCATTCTCCAATTGATGGATATCCACTCAGTTTCCAATTCCTTACTACTATAAAAAGGGCTATTATAAACATTCTTGCACATACAGGTCTCTTTCCCTTCTTTAAGATTTCTTTGGGATATAAGCCCAATAGTAACACTGCTGGATCAAAGGGTATGCACATTTTGATAGCCTTTTTGGCATAGTTACAAATTGTTCTCCAGAATGGTTGGGTCTGTTCACAACTTCACCAACAATGCATCAGTGTCCCAGTTTTCCCATATCTCCTCCAACATTCATCATTATGTTTTCCTGTTATCTTAGCCAATTTGACAGGTATTCTCAGAGTAAAACTCTTAGGTTGTAGAGAAACTGCAGACTTGCATTGGTACAAAGAGTTTCTCAGGAAAGGAAACTCCCTGCGAGATCTCCAATGTGTCTTGGCAGTACCTACTGAAACTGTAAGCTATCAACCACAATTTGAAAAAATGTTCCACTAATAATAATAAATATTCAAATTAAAACAACTTGGAAACATCATCTCATATCTATCAGAGAGGCCAACATGATAAAAGATTAAAATTAGGAGGGCCACACAGGAGGAGAGAGCAAAATAAATAGAAATGCCGAGCCTGAAGTCAGGAAAATCCATCCTGAATTAAAATCTGGCCTCAGAATACTTATCAGCTGTTTGACCCTGCACAAGTCACTTTACCTCATTTGCCTCATTTCCTTATCTGAAAAAAAAAAAAAAAAGAAAAAAAAGAAAGGGCTGGAGAAGGAGATATCAAACTACTCTGGTATATTTACTAAGAACACCCAAATGCTATCACAAAGAATTAGACACAATTGAATAGCAACAACAGAAAAGCAAGGTAATGCACAGTTAATTAATTGAGCTATCTAGTAGTTTAGACATTTCAGAAAGCAGATTTCCACCCAAGTTACTATTCATTGACCATAATACCCCTACCTAGGTGAATCTCTCTAAAATGTTAAAGACAAAAGGATCCATACAGAAGTACTTTCTTTCATAGCAAAGATTTGGAAACAATGTGAGTGCCCATCAATTAAATAAATTACCATAAGAAATGACAAAAGTGGAATAGTAGATTAAAAGCTGGCCTTAAAGCTTGGGTTCAAATCCTGCCCCTGATACATACGTGTTGTATCTATGACCCTAGGTTAACTAGACTCTTAATTGTAGAGAAACTACAGACTTGCACTGGTACAAGGAGTTTTCTTTCCTGAGAATTTCCTATACCAATGAAATTACAAGCCTAGTCCTGTAAGAAATGATGGGAGATGAATACAGAAAAACTGAGAAGCTTTACATAAATTCATTTAGATTGAAATAAGAAGAAACAGAAATAAAATGCAAATGATGACCATAACAATATAAAAGAAAACAACTTTGAAAGACAACAGAATTCCTGAGTGAGTGCAATGACCAATCATGTCTTCAGAAGATTGGTTACAAAAGCATGCTTTTTGGCATACTGGCATATGCATTTTCAGGGGTGGACAATTTGTTAAACAAATAAAATATAATTAAGCAAAACAAATTAAGAGGGAGAATCCTTTTTTTTTTTTTTTTTTTTTTTTTTTAGGGGAAGGAGTTATTAGATTATGATAGAGATGCAAAGAAAAAAAGATAGAAAGAAAAAGAAAAGTAACAATATTTAAAAATACTATTTTCTTTTAAATCTATATGTTCACTTGACACAGAATGAAGTAAGCAGAACCAGGAGAACGTTGCACAGAATAACAACAATATTGTACAATGAACTGTGAATGTCTTATCTATTCTCATCAATTCAAAATCCCAAAGAACTTATGATGAAAAATGCTTATCCACCTCTAAAGAAAGAACTGATGGTGTCTGAATACAGACTATTTTTTGCTTTCTTTCTCTCTGTTTTTTCACATTTTCTTCTACAATAAAACTAATATGGAAATGTTTTATATGACTACACATGTATAACCTATATCAAATGACTTACCATTTTAGGGAAGGGAAGGATAGAATTTGGAACTCTAACCTTAAAAAACCCAAACAAATGTTAAATTTTGTTTTTACATATAATTAGGAGAAAATTTTTTTTTAAAAACCTGCACATTTACTATGTCACATGCAAACCTCTTTTTTGTTCTTTTTGCACACAGAAATGTTTATGTTTGTGGATGACTGTTTAGGTCATACTAAAAAGAATTAAGAAAAAAACAATGCCTTTTGAAAACTGTTGTACTGAGTTCTATTCTCCAGGCAACACGTTGCTAATAATGCCATTAACTGAAAGGAAACGAGCTAAATACGCTAAGATATTAGCAACTTTCTTGGCAGATGAGAATCTAAGAATTCCCAACAACACTTGCATCTCTTTTCATTCTATCAATATAAATGAAAATCTTAGCTAGCCTTAAGATCTAAGCCTATTAAACACTCCATTATTAAATTCTAAAATATAATCACAAACACCATCTTTTCATCATAATTCAGTTTTTGCAGGCTGCTTGCAAATGAGAAAATGGAGGATGAGGTATAAGAACAGTAGTTTTTATAATAACAGAACAAAGTCAAAAGAAAAAATAACTGGTAAAGGCAAAAAAATTCAAATTTTGGTGAGAAAAATGATAAAATGAAGCCATTTAAATGTTTCCACTAGTTGGGAAGTGATATCAGTATTCAAAACTTAAGAGTGAAAAGCTCCTTCCCTTTGTTTTTGTTCAATAAAAGTAATGTCTTTCTTTAAAAACTAACAATCATTTTAAAAACTTTTATTTACATGGGAAATCTAATGCTGTGTTTAAGTTAACAGCAAGTAGACAAATTTGACTAGAATTTAGATTGTAAAATATATCCGGACAGAGAGCTTAGGGCTAAATCATGAAAAACTTTAAATGTTAGCCAAAGGAATCTGCATTTTACTCCAGACACAAGAGGGAGCCACTGAAGTTATAAAAGGAAGGAACTGACTGTCAGATTTGTACTTTAAAATGATCAACTTGGTAGCTGAATGGAGTGTGAATCGATAAAAAAGGGAAAAGGAAGAAAGGTGACTAAATAGAAGGATACTGCAGTAGTCTGGCTGAGATGTATAAACCTGAACTACACTAGAGTGGGGGCTGTGTGAAGAAAAAGAAAAGGACAGAACAAGAGATGTTGTAAAAGTAGAATAGACAGGATTTGGAAACTAAATGGGTTTGAGGGGTAGAATAAGAGATCATTGACTCTGGAGAGGCAAATTTAGGTGATCAGAAGTATGATGGTACTCTTTGAAGAAATAAGAGATGTTCAAAAGATAACTTAATAGAAGACTGGAGGTTGAGAGAAATGAGAGCTAGAGATACAGATTTGTGAGTTATCTACATGATATGAAAATGGAATCCCCAGCAGGTAATGAATCACCAAGGAAGACAGTATAGAGAGAGCAGGTACTGCAGGTTAGAATATTGGGGGTATACTTATCCAGATAGAGTCAAGACATGGCTGATTCAGCAAATGAGGACAAAAAGGAGCAGTTGGACAGATAGGAAAAAGCATTGTTACAAAATCTCAAGCAGTAAAGAATAGCCAGAAAGATGAGCTGTGCAAAAGTTGAGAAGTATGACTACTAAAGAAAAGGCTATTTACTTTAGCAATTAAGAACACTGCTAACCCTGAAAAAAAAGTGATTTCAGTCTAATGGTGGGACTGGAAGGCAGTTTGGGAAAAGTTAAGAAGTGAAAAAGATGACTATGTGTATGACAAGTATTGATTTCTTGCCTTATAAATAAGTAAGGGAGGGGGGGGTCAGGGAGAGAATAGTGAAAATAATTTTTAAAAATTTAAAAGAGAGGTGAATAAGAGCTAAGGAAGTAGGAAAATTAAGTATGGATAACCAATTTTTTAAGAAGCCTGGTTATAAAAAAGAAAACAAGATATAATAAAAGCCTTGAGGGGATTTTGCAGCTTCAAATCAAGGAAATTGTTTGCAGGGAAATCTGGGCGAATTTGTAGGTTGGAGGAATGGAGACAGTGCCTAAAGTGATTAAAGGAGAGAAAGGGAAAAAAAGAAAAGAGCAAAAGAAAAAAGGGGAGAAGGGTCATTTGTGAAGGGACAAATTCCCAGAGGAGACAGGATAGGATGAGATTCAATGCCCAAGTCTTTTTCTTTTTACCTTTAATGAAAACTCCCTTTACTGGATCCAAATTCATTTCTGAAGTCTTTCTACAGTCAGATAGGGTATGTAGCATGGCCTATTTCTCCTAACCATAAGAAATAAGGTTATTCAATATCTTGAGCAGATAAAGTAGAACTGCAGGTCTTTTCAGAATACCTCTTACAGTCTACAACTTCAAAACAATGAGAAAACTGCCAAATGCCTAGTTAAGTAAAATTTCATCAAGAATAATAGTAATTTGAATCATGTCTAAGGGCTATAAAATACTTTGATCTAGTAATATCTCTGCTAGACCCATATGCCAAAGATATCCCCCCAAAAGGGGAATTGTCTATCTATTTGTATAAAAATATTCATAGTAATCTTTTTGTGGTGGCAGAGTCAGAAAATTGAAAATATGTTCATCAATTGGCAAATTGCTAAATAATATCTAGTATATGATTGTAATGGAATATTAGAAATGACATGAAGGATGATTTCAGAAAAACATGAAAACTTACATAAACTGATGCATAGTAAACAGAACCAAGAGAATGTTATATATTGTTTGATGAAGAACTGTGAAAGATTTAAACTCTTTCTCAGCAATACAATGATCCAAGACAATCCCAAAGGACTAATGATGAAACATACTATCCTCTTCAAGAGAATTTATGTTGATTGAATACATTCTGAAAAATGCTATTTTTCACTTCATTTCATTTCTTTTTATTTAAAAAAGACTAGATATTTTACATAATGACATATATATATATATATATAAAAAACCTATATCCGATCTGATTGTTTTCCATCTCAGGGAGGGGAGGACAGAAAAAAAGGAAGGATAGAATTTGGAACTCAAAAACTTATACCTCTACACTGCCAAAGAGCTGAAATAATTATGAAAGGTTAAACTACTTAAAGTTTCCACTCACTTTAACCATTCCCCCAACCCACCCACGGGTTAAAAAAAGGGGAAAAAAAAAAAAAAAAAGGACAAGTTCTGGCTGTAGTGGATTCTTTCGTGTCCACTCATGTGGTGATTCAATCTGAAGCTTCTAGATTCAAGAACAAGTGTAAAGCATTGACCTTACTCAGCCATTCCACATGAATAAAGTACAACTGCAAAGGGATGAGGAAGATTTTCTGTAGCAAGGCTGGTAAGAGAGGGGAAGGGACCTATAAAATTAAATACGTGTATTCTTCTGGCAAGATTTATAGAGCAAACACCTAAATGGTAATGGGGAAAACATGTACTGAAACAATGTAAGAAAAAGGCTGAGCACCTTTTAAAAAATCAAGAAAAAGCCCAACTCCCCAAACAAATAATCCAATAATAAGATTCAAAAATAATGGGAAAAAATGAGCAGTACAGAAAAAGGTCAAACACAATGAAAAAAATGCTTTAAGAAAAGTAAACAAAAGAGCTCTAAGATAAAACAAGATAAATTCTACATATTCCCTCTAGACATAATGAAACAACAAAAAACTTCAAAAGAGAAATAAAACATTCAAAATTAAATATAAAGCATGGAAATTAGGTTAGAAATGAGACAACAATGGCAATACATACAAAACATACAATAGAAAATTCTCTCTTCAGATTAGTAGACACTCTGAAAAGAGAGACTGATTTGGACCTCAAAAATAACTTAGCAAAATAAGAACAAAAGACAACAATTTTGAAAGAACATACAAGTGAGAATTCTATACAAGCTCAAGTGACTATCTTTAAAAGTTACTTTTAAAAAAGGGAGTTATCTTTAAAAAGTTTCCCAGAAAAAACAATTGAAAAGCAAAAATGCCACCAAACAGAAGAAATAATAATTTTAAAAACTACACAGAAAATTTAAAAATAGACTGCAAAATATTCAATGAATTCACACTATAGCAACACAGAAAAGCTTCTGGTTGAAAGTGTATTATTTTGGGTCAGCTAGTTGGTGTAATGTATAGAGCATCAGTCCTGAAGTTAGGAGGACCCAAGTTCAAATGTGACCTCAGTCACGCAATACTTCCTGTTTGTGTCATTTAACCGTGGGCAAGTCAGAAGAAGAAAGAAGGAGAAAGAAGAAAGAAGAAGAAGAAGAAAGAAAAGTATATTATTTCCGTTTCAGAATTCCAGTGCCAAAAACCAACTTTTGTAGGCAGCCAAGAGAAAAGCCTTTAGTCATTTCAAATAAGCCAAACCATTCATCTTTGTGAGAAATCTGAGAAGAGATTAGAATAGTTTATCTTAAAAACCAGAGAGATTGGGATGATAGCTCAAAGTTATATGTCTTACAAAGATGAACCTAATCTCCTCTGCAGAAATGAGGCACATGAATTTATTGCTCCAAGACTAGAGGTGAACAAAACATTGTTAGGAAACATTCCAAACTAAGAAAACAGAAGAAATGTAAATAACAGTCAAGAAAAGACTTTGTCCATTCAAGGCAAGATAAATATTATTTTAAAACTTCAAGAATGAAAAAAAGCCAAAGATTTAAGAATAGCTTAAAAAGTCAAGAGAAAAAAATGAATTAAAATTCAATAAGCTAAAATCCACATTCCCTGATGATCATAATTATACCTCATAATAATTATCATTTTTTTGGTAAGAAGTAATCACTGAATTGGGAGAGAAGTAGGTGGGAGGCTAAATTCAGAGGAAAACCAGAGATAAGACTTCCAACCTGATTCAAACACACTACATGAGTGCTAGTTATTATCATTATTATGTACATTCTATCATATGGCATATTACACATCATTGTAATGTGCTGTCGTCTCCAGAAACTGCTGATCACTCTCTAGAGGAGAGACTTCTTCCTCCAGAGGACCGCCTCAACTCTGGCCTAAAGCAGAGACTCCTCTTCTCTCCAGTGCCACCCTCTTTTATCCTCCCAGAGAATGGGCGTGGGATAATGCAAGGGCTTCTGGGAAAAAATACTTCAACCAATGAACTTGCTCCTCCTAAGCATGCAAGCTCCTCCCCAGGAGTTCAAAGGGATTAAACTCCTAGTAAAGACCAGAACTAGAGAATTATTAAGTACTGACTTAGCACTTAGTAAGAACCTAACATCTCTCCCTTTCTTTTGATTTAGAACATAGGGTGGTCATGACCTTGAAACATAAATCCATCAATACGGAAGGCATTATACATAATTACAAAGATTACATAAACACATAGTAACATAATACATGCTAGAAGTATGTAACAAGTAACATGATCAAATAATCATAAATTGAGAATTTATAAATGTCCATAAGTCCATTGTCCTTTAGTCTCATCTTGTGTTAGGAAATCCAATGATTCCTGCTGGTTTTAAAGTTTTTTAACAGTCTTATTAGCCATCTTCTTATTAACCATGCTCTTAGATTTTCTCCTTTGTTTTGAGGTCTTTCTCTTTTTCTGTCTCTCTCTGATGGACAAGGAGAATATGACTTGTTGGCACCCATCTGATTCCTTCTCCATCTGAAGAAATGCAAGCAAACCCTCTCCCCCAGGCAGTTACGCTATCTAATTACCTTCTATTTACCACTTTCTAAATCTCTTCTCACTATCTGGCAATTACATTGGAGTTGTTTGCACTGGACACAGCCCTGTTGGTTTAAAAGGCCTGTATTCTCCCCAAGTGTAATCCATTTTTGCAATCTGATTGTCTTTTGGCTGACTTATCAGGTAATTCCTTTCTGCCATGTGATTGCTTTCCTGCTGGTTGATCAAATCAGTCTCCTGACCTTCTAAAGGCTCTTTGGGTGTAACATCAGCTGCCATCATACCCCAAGTCTTTTTTGCCTGGGGTCATGGACCTGGGCCCCTCATCCCGTTTCCCTGAATTATTCTACACTTTCATGGCCAATGGCATCCTCTGTTGCATTTTGGACATGGGGTTTTAGGTTTTCTTTCAACCTGTCTTCTCAATCTATCTCCATATTTACACTGAGCTTTTAGATGTCCAATTTTTCCACATTGGAAACATCGACGAGTTTCTCTAGAAGTCCCTTGCCAGGAGGGACCCTGTCTTTCCACGTTCATCATAGTCCGGGTGTAAAAAGCATTTGTTTCCACTGTAGCGCAGCGTCTTATGATCTCCTCTAAAAGAGCATCTTTGTCTAATTCCCATATAATTCTTTTGCAAATCTCATTGGCATTTTCCTTAGCCAGATGTCTGGTCATTATTTCTGTAGCTGCATTTTCTCCAATAGTTCTTTTGACAGCAGTTTGCAAACGTCCCACAAAATCTGCAAAAGGTTCATTGGGACCTTGCTCTATTTTAGTGAAAGCCTCTCCGCGATCTTTCTGTCCAGGGAGGACATCCCAAGCTTTTATTGCAGCCTTAGCAATTTGCTCATATATTGTCATGGTATAATTAATCTGTTCTGAATTTTCTCCATACCGACCTTTACCAGCTAAGTGCTCAAAAGTGAATTGTGTGTTAACTCCTATTTCCAAATTGCATCTGACTTGGATGGATTTTACATAATTCATGAAACTCTGCAAGCCATAACAAATTTTGTCCAGGTTCTAGGCATGTCCTTGCTATGGATTTCCAATCATTCGGGTTAGGACTTCATAAGACAAACCATATAGTAACATTTTAACATAAGCTGATGTAGCCCCATAAAAGGTACAACCTTTTTTCAAATCTTTAATTTTATTCAAATCTAAAGGTGTATATTTTCTTTTTTGACCTACAGAGTCAGTATCTTCAATCACAGGATATGCATGTATAAAATCACCTATATCCTGTCCTTCTCTCTTAGCTTTAACAAATGCTTTTTTCTAATCTTGTCATAGGCTTCTTAACAGGTGATTTTGTTTGTGTTTCTGCCTCTTCCCCTCCTCCTTCTTGCTCCACCCCTGAAGGGTTAATTGAGGGAGGAGATGGGAAATGCTCCCGTTGCTCAGAATTGTACTTAACTTCATTGTTATCTGATTCATCCTTTTCACCTAGTTTAGTTGACACCTCCCCATTTTTCTCCTTCTTCTCTTCCTTTAGAATAACAATTTTTAAAGCCATTTGGATTAAATTATAGGTATGAAGTGGAAATTGAGTTTGGTTTGGAATTGGAGTGTTCACCTAATTGCTTTCCTACTAATTCCCATTCATCTAGATCCAATTCTTCTTCCAGAGAAAAACAAGGACATATGACCTGCACAGTTTTTAAAAGTTCAGTAATCTCCTCCAAAATTATAATCAATCCTTGGCTTTTCATAACCTTGATGATGCTCTCTAAACATTTTCCTTGAACAGAAGGAGTTTGCCCCATTTTTGCCCCATTTCACTATAAGAGATAGCTGGTTTAGCCCTTAACAAGTTAAGTTCCTTATTTGTCTATTAGAATGCTCACTTAATCTTTAACAAAGTTTCCTTGTTACTCACGGTTATTTCTGCTTCAGAAAGTCTTTTCCACTGGAATCTGAATCAGAGGTTTTTCCACTGGAATCAGGAGTGTGTCTGTCCCTGTTCAGGTGCCAAATTGCGAGAGAAGAAGAGTCTCTGTTCTAGGCCAGAGTTGAGGCGGCTCTCTGGAGGAAGAAGTCTCTCCTCTAGACCAGAGAGTGATTGGCAGTTTCTGGAGACCACAGTACATTACATATTGGCGTCCACAATGTGGGGCAAGAACTTTTGCTTATCCTGACAAGGACTGATTCTAAGCCCTTCAGAGGAGCTAGCCTGGACCATTGGATGTTAGGTTCTTACTAAGTGCTAATGAGATAATGAGATATTAGGTTCTTACTAAGTGCTAAGTCAGTACTTAACAATTCTCTAGTTCTGGTCTTTACTAGGAGTTTAATCCCTTCGAACTCCTGGGGAGGAGCTTGCATGCTTAGGAGGAGCAAGTTCATTGGTTGAAGTGTTTTTTTCCCAGAAGCCCTTGCATTATCCCACGCCCATTCTCTGGGAGGATAAAAGAGGGTGGCACTGGAAAGAAGAGGAGTCTCTGCTCTAGGCCAGAGTTGAGGCGGCTCTCTGGAGGAAGAAGTCTCTCCTCTAGACCAGAGAGCGATGGGCAGTTTCTGGAACCGACAGCACGTTACACATCACTTTGGTAAGTGAGGGACTATTGTGAGAGGTGTTACATATACCATTAAATACGGCTACCATATCAAAAAGTTTTGCTTAATTTCACTTCATGGCTTAATGGCATTCATACATTTATTTATCATTTTTTTTCCTTTCTCTTTTTATATGTTCCCCAAAATTGTGATATAAAAACTAAAGGCATAATAAGTAAAATGCAATAGGAATTTTATAGTTGACAAAAACAAAATTAGAATGATTTCTGCCTTAGTTTAATTATATTCCTCAAATATTCACCAGTCATAGGTTAGTGATGGTGGACAAGATGCAGAGCTAATATATATAGTAAAAAGCAAGACCCTGGACTCTTAACTTACTATAATTAGTAAATGTTTGAGGGTAACTCACTATAAGCCTACTGAATTCACACTTACAGGTCATCTGTATGAGAAGATATGATTTCATACAAGTCTAAAATATAAAGCATTAAGTTTTATACTTTTATTCCCCTCCTCAGCCTTCTTTGGGACTCATTTTTTCCCACTGTGAATGACAGGATCAAACTAAGTTAGAAAGATCCCATGTGGTTCTGACATTTTGTGACGTCTATGCGATGGACAGCATAGTTGTCAAAACTATCATAATTTGAAATAAGACAATTGCTCTCTGTCATAATCTAGTGATTTCAATGTTGTATGTATAAATGCAAAATAATTTTTTCATGTAAATGGTTTTTTCTGCAATTGGTCAGGGGAGTACAGACCACACTTCTTGCACAAATAAAAAATCCCTTTACTGGTTTTAAGCACACAATGTATTACTAAGCAGCAACACTTTCAGCTATTTATTCCTTTGTCTGCATTCCCAAACTACTGAAGGAAGATAAGTTAAATAAGCATAACCCAGGAAAAGTATGTAAGAAAAACATTCTTGAGAATTGCATTCAACTTCAAGTAAAGAAAACCATGATAAGCATGCTGCTGAGACCAATTGACTCTGGCCATAGAAACAATTTTGTGAATTGAATATTGAGTTCTGTACTTGATTTCTCCCCTAGCTTATAACACACACACACACACACACACACACACACACACACACACACACACACACACACACACATTTACTTAAAACTAAATACAAAATAGAAAGAAAAATTAAAAAAAAACCCATCACCACAACATTGTCATATGTCTAGCAGAACATCTAACCAACTCTTTTTATTTTTACCTTAATAAAAGAAGTTTTAAAATAAATTATTGGTTTTCAAACAATAAAGCTGTTATGTTTTTACTATAGGTACAAAATGCTGTATATAAGGAAGACCTTGGGATTCAATAACCCAAATCAGAAATTAAATGAATAGGGCAATGGTTGTGACAGAGTAAATTGAGAAAATAAAAAGAGTAGATTGCCTAACAGGCTACCTTCTACCACAGCTGGTTCTTTATAGAATAAATGGGAAGACATATACTTTAGATACAGGAATTTAATGATCTTGGTCTTCTCATAGCATCTAGGGACAAAAGACAAGAGCAAGGATAAGGGAAGGTTATAAAAAAATGAAAGTACTAGCTGTGTGACCCTGGGCAAGTCACTTAATCCTGATTGCCTTAGCCAAAAAAAAAAAAAAAAAAAAAAAAAAAAAAAAAGTGAAAGTGTTATTTGCTTCTTGATCTAACCAAAAAGAAATGAGGATATAGTTGATTTAAAAAAAAAAAAGTACATAAGGTTACTATGATATATTATTATTCTTTTAGACAGATCAATTGTTCATTTCACTTTCACACATCACGCCACCTTTAGAATTTTACTAATGGTGGGTTCATGATGTGGAGAAAGAAGCAAACCTAAATAGAACTACTGACTTTTAGGCTGCACATATTTATCCTACCTGGTCAACAGAAGAAACAATACAGGTCTTCAAAATTGTATCTGTGCTATATTCTAAAACCTAAGTTGAATTTTAGACAGTGATAAAAGCCATTGTCCCCAGAAACCTTGCTAGTTTCCAGAAGCAACCAATCAACAATGACAAAATCAACCAATCAACAATGACAAAACCAACAAATTACTCATCAATGACACCAAACATATGAAAATAGGGTACACATGATGTAACAGTGGTAAATTTTTACTAGCCTTTGTTTTGTTAACTCTATCAAACTGATTTTAGCTATTATTTTTTTCAGGTCAGTGGCAGTTTTAAGTTTTATGGTAGTGTATAATAAAATATTAAACATACTTTTAAAAATAAAGATTTTTTTCCCAAAAGAATTTTTAAAAAGTTTAAGACAACTAGCCCCTCCAAAAATCTCACCATTGCCTTCAGAAAAATGTTTTTCATGTAACTGGTTAAAATGAGTTATGAATGTTCATATACTGCTATGTTTGAGTACTATGAAAATTCAGAAAGTTCTTAAAAATTATAGAGAGGAAAAAATTGGTTTTTATGAATACTTTTTCCCAACCAATTGAAGCACTCATTCAAAGAATGACCCTGATTTGTTCTAAAAGTGAAATGAGAATCCTTTTGCAGGTCTTGCCCCCTCTGGACATTTTATATCAATAATCTGGCAGATAAAGTTACTAAAACTAAAAGAATCTTCCAGTTATCTCAAAAATACCTTCTCTGTCTTTTTTTTTTTGATCCAATGTGTTATTTAAAAATTAAAAGTTTCTCTAAGCAAGAGGATCACTTCTAAAGAATAATAATTCATGTTTGAAACCATAATTGTCCATTGCATGGTTCAAATATCTTCCCCTTCCTAAATGGAGCAGTTGTCACACCACTGGCCAAAGTTAGTATGAAGCAGAAATTTAACTGATAACTTAAAGGCCAGCAAACCAAAATGCTTTAATCTTAAATGCCTAACCCATTTCAATATAGCCTTCTTTACAGATATAGATCTGCCAAAATCATCCTATTACTTAGTTGTTTAAGAGTGATATAAGCCCTAATTAATAACCAACCAAAGTCTTAGGAAAACCCATTCTATACTTTTATAAGAAATAATTGTTTCTATATCTCTTTTTCTGATTTTAAAAATTAGTATTAATATCATAAGGGAGATCTGCATGATGGTAAGCTGCCAAAGGCTAAATTTCACCTGCTGCTTTATTCCCTATGTGAGCTCATAATTCTTTAAGATCACTGGTTGCTGTGGAAATTAAGTATATAGACACTAGGAAATAACTACAAACATACTACTAAAAGAACAATAATTACAAACCTATTGCTAAAATTTCCTAAAATAAAGTCTTAGGTGATAACCTAAAAAAGTTGGATGATATTCTCACCTTCACCAAACATATCAAGATCTGTAAAACAGTTCTAACATGGAGTCTTCTATGTTAAGGAGCAAACCACAGCTTTCATTTCAAAATCCTCCCCTATAATATAGCCACAGCTCTCTTTTACATAATACTCACTCTTCAGTTTACCAAATGTTTTCCTTTCCTTGCATAGCAAAAGAGGAGGCAGTTATCATGGAATAGAAGGGGAAAAAAGAAGTGAATGAAATACAGAAAAGACTCAGTTTCATATCCCAGCTTTATTACTTACTACCTCGGTAACCTTGGGAATGTCAGTTGAGCTTGCTGGATCTCAGTTTTCTCATCTGTTAAAAAAAAAAAAAAAAAAAAATTAAGTGAAGGGGTTGACTGGATATCCCTCTAGGGTCCTGTCCCATGTTAAATCCTGTGACACTATTATTATTCCTACTTTACAGATGAAGGAGCTTCAGGTTCAGAGAAAATGAGTAGTAGACCCAAGGCTGGAAATTAATATTTGTTACTAGGCTTTATTTTGCCCCTCAAAAAAAAAGAGTTAATGAGTAGGAAGAAGATGTAAGGGGAGAGAAAAAACTCACATTAAAAAAAAACTCACATTTTCCATATTTGAACTAAATAATTTATGTATTATGTCTTTTAAAATGTCTTATTTATAACCTTCTTCCTTTAAAAAATCTAATATTTTAAAATTAACAATATTAAACTAATAAGAACAAAATGTTTATCTGACACTGTTCACAAGATCACTTTATTGGATGTTTTTAGTTCATTGTTTTCCTTTATTGTATGAGGAGGGGATCTCTGTTTGGAGAAAAAAGATTATTTGAAGAAACAAACATGAAAATGATAAAAGGACAAAGAGCATCCATTCTAGAAAGCATTTTGGAACTATGTCCAAAAAATGGTATATGCCTCTTGACCCATAATACAGTAAGCTTATTGATTAGCCCCTCCCCACCAAAGAGTAAGAAGTTGAAAAAGACTGACATGTACAAAAACAGCTTTTTTTTCCCCTTAATGTCAATAAGCTGGAAAAAGAGTGTTCAAGGCAATAGTCAAAAATGATACACAAGATTAAAGATAATCAAAACTAGATGTAAAATGAATATATGGTTTCATAAATTGAGTCAAGGCATTCAGATTTATTTATTAATCTCATTTATCAAAAGTTCTCCAAGAGAATAATAATAACATGGTGAGAAATAAAGAGTTAATAATTTTAACTGAACATGAATGGAATGAACTCTCCCATAAAACAGAAATAGATAGCAGACTGATTTAAAAGCTAGAGTCCTACAATAAGTTGTTTACAAGAAACATTTAAAGCAGAGTGATACATACAAAGTGAAGGTAAAAGACTCAAGCAGAATCGAGCTAAATTCAAAAAGCAGGGTACTAATCTTGATCTCAGAGCAAAAGAAAAATACACCTAATTAAAAGAGATAAAGAAATAAACTATATTTTAGTAAAGGGTATCATAGATAATGAAGTAATACCAATACTAAACATACATGCACCAAATAGCATAGCATTCAAACTCCTAGAGAAGTCAAGAGAGCTGCAAAAAGAATTAGGAAAAAATGACAGGAAAAGATAATGGTGAATATTGGAGATGTCGGAAAACAGACATTGTTGGTACAGTAGTGAACCATTCTGGAGAACAATTTGGAACTATGCCTAAAGGCTATGCATAGCCTTTGATCCAGCAGTGTCTCTACTGGGCTTGAATATTAAAGAGATCATAAAGGAGGGAAAGTGACACACATGTGCAAAAATGTTTGTGGCAGCCCTTTTTATAGTGGCAAGAAACTAGAAACTGAATAGATGCCCATCAGTTGGATAATGGGTGAAAAAGTTATGGCATATGAATGTTATGGAATGTTACTGTTCTATAAGAAATGATCAGCAGGATGATTTCAGAGAGGTCTTACATGGAGAGTGTTACATAAATTGATACTAAGTGAAATAAGCACAACTAGGAGATCATAATATATCGCGACAGCAAGATTATATGATGATTAATTCTGATGGACATGGCTCTCAACAACGAGGTGATTCAGATCAGTTCCAAGGGTCTTGTGATGAAGAAAGCCATCTGCACCAGAGAGAGGACAGTGAGAACTGAATGTGGACCACAACATACTATTTTCATTCTTTTTGTTGTTTGTTTATATTTTGTTTTTTCTTTTTGGTCTGATTTTTCTGCAGCAGCATGATATTTGTGGAAACATGTATAGAGGAAATGCACATGTTCAACATATATTGGATTACTTGCTGATAGATGGGAGAAAAAATTAGAACACAGGGTTTTGTAGGAGTGAATGTATCTATATTTTGAAAATTAAAAGCTTTAACTTAAAAAAAAGAATTAACAAAACTATAATAGTGAGGGAATCTCAATCTTGCTCTTTCAGAACTAGAAAAATCAAACCACAAAATAAATAAGAAGTTAAAGAGGTAAAGAGAGTTTTAGAAAAGTTAGGTATGATAAAACTTTGGAGAAAATTGAATTGAGACAGAAAGGAGTACCCTTTTTTCTTGGAAGTTCAATGGAACCTATACCAAAAACTGACCATGTATTAGGGCATAAAAACCTCAAAATCAAATATAGAAAAGCAGAAGTAGTAAATACATCTTTTTCAGATCATGAGGCAATAAAAATTATATGCAATAAAGGGCAAGAGAAAAATAGGCCAAAAATGAATTGGAAATTAAATAATCTAATCCTAAAGAATGAGTGGGTGAAACAACAAATCATAGATACAAGTGATAATTTCATCATGAGAATGACACAAATGAGGCAACAACTCAAAATTTATGGGATACAGTCAAAGCAGTTATGAAGGAAAGTTTTATATTTCTAGATGTTTACCTGCATAAAATAAAGAGATGACCAATGAATTGGACATGCAACTAAAAAAGCTAGAAAAATACATAATCCCCCAATTAAATACCAAATTTGAAATTCTGAAAATAAAAGAGATTATAAAATTGAGTAAGAAAAATTATGTTAACCTTTAGCAAATTAGATTAGAAAAAGGAAAGAAAATCAAATTGCTAGTTAGTAAGAAAAATGAAAAGGGTAAACTTTCTACCAATGAAAAAGAAATGAAAGCAATAATTAGGAGCATTTTACCCAACTGTATTCCAATGAATGTGATAATCTAAGTGAAATGGATGAATTATTTTTTTTTTTTTTAATAGCTTTTTATTGACAAAACATATGCATGGGTAGTTTTTCAACATTGACCACTGCAAACACTTCGGTTCCAACTTTCCCCCTCCTTCCCTCCACCCCTTCCCCAAGATGGCAGGCAGTCCCATACATGTTAAACATGTTAAAGTATATGTTAAATACAATATATGTATACATATTTATACAATTATCTTGTTGCAGAAGAATAATCAGATTTAGAAAAGAAAAATAACCTGGGAAGAAAAACAAAAATCCAAGCAAACAACAGAAAGAATGAAGATGCTACGTTGTAGTCCACACTCATTTCCCAGTGTTCTTTTGCTGGGTGTAACTGTTCTGTTCATCACTGATCAATTGGAACTGATTTGGAGAGGATCCAAAAGAGCCACTTCCATCAGAATTGATCCTCATATAGTATTGTTATTGAAGTGTATAATGATCTCCTGGCTCTGCTCATTTCATTTAGTATCAGTTTATGTAAGTCTCTCCAAGCCTTTTTGTATTCATCCTGCTGATCATTTCTTACAGAACAATAATATTCTGTAACATTCATATACCATAATTTACTCAGCCATTGTCTAATTGATTCAATTTTCAGTTTCTAGCCACCATGAAAAGGGCTGCCACAAACATTTTGGCACACACAGATCCCCTTTACTTCTTTAGTATTTCTTTGGGATATAAGCCCAGTAGTAACACTGCTGGATCAAAGGGTATTGCACAGTTTGATAGCTTTTTAAGTATAGTTCCAAATTGCTCTCCAGAATGGTTGGATCCGTTCTCAACTCCACCAACAATGCATCAGTGTCTCAGTTTTCCCACATCCCCTCCAACATTCATCATTATCTTTTCTTGTCATCTTAGCCAATCTGACAAGGTGGGTTATGGTACCTCAGAGTTGTCTTAATTTGCACTTCTCTGATCAATAATGATTTGGAACACCTTTTCATATGAGTATTCAATTTCTTCATCCGAAAATTGTCTGTTCAGAGAAATAGATGAATTCTTACAAAACATTTAAAGAGCAATTAATCCCAATACTATATAAACTATTTGGGAAAATGGGGAAAGAAGGAGTCCTATAAAATTTCTTTTATGCTGTGTGCTGATACCTCAACCAGGAAGGGTCAAAACAGAAAAAAAAAAAAAAAAAAAAAAAAAAAAGACCAATTTCCTTAATGAATATTAATGCAAAATCTTAAACAAAATATTAACAGAGGTAGCTAGGTGGCGCAGTGGATACAGCACCAGCCTTGAATTCAGGAGGACTGGAGTTCAAATCTGGTCTCAGACACTCAACACTTCCTAGCTGTATGACCTTGGCCAAGTCACTTAACCCCAGCCTCAGGGGGGGAATATTAACAAAGAGATTACAGCAAGTTATATATATATATATATATATATATATATATATATATATATATATATACTATGACCAAGTAGGAAGGCAGGACTGGTTCAATATTAGGAAAACTATTAGCATAATTGACTACTATATCAATAACCAAACTAACAAAAATCATGTGATTATCTCAATAGATGCAGAAAAAGCATTTGCCAAAATCCAACACCTATTCCTATTAAAAACACTAGAGAGCATAAGAATAAATGGAGTTTTCCTTAAAATGATCAATAACATCTATTTAAAACTATCAACAAACATCATATATAATGGGGATAAACTAGAACCATTCCCAATAAGATCAGTGGGTGAAATAAGGGTTGCCCATTATCACCATTACTATTAAATATTGTATCAGAAATGTATCAGATAGGAATAGTTTTTAGATGAAGTAATCAAAGCTATAATCATATGAAAAAATGTACTAAATCACTATCAAGGAAACAGGCATTACAACAATTCTGAGGTACCACCTCATACCTATAAGATTGGCTAATATGACAAAAAAGGAAAATGATCAATGTTGGAGGGGCATTGTCAATAGAATTATGAACTATTTCAACCATTTTGTAAAGCAATTTAGGAATATGGCTAAAGGGCTATTAACACTGTATACCCTTTGACCTAGATTCCATACTACTACTAAGATCTATGTCCAAAGAGATCAGAAACAAAAAGGAAAAGGACCTACATGTATAAAAACCTTATTGCAGCTCTTTTCAAATTTTTTATTAATTTTTATTTTTATAGCTTTTCATTTTTTCATATACATGTAAAGATACCTTTCAACATTCAACTGTGCAAATTTGGTTGTGTTCCAAATTTTTCTTCCTTCTTTCCTCTCTCCTTTCCACTTCTTCCCATAGGCAGCAATCCAATATAGGTTAAACATGTACAATTCATGCCGCACAAGAAAATTCAGATCAAAATGTGAGAGGGAGGAAAAAAAAGCAAACAGCCAACAATAACAAAGGTGAAAATACTATGTTGTAATCCATATTCAGTCCCCACATCATTTTTCTGGATGCAGATAGCTCTAAATGCCTTCAGTCACTTCATTATTGAAAAGAACCAAGTCTATCACACTGTATCATGATGCAATCCTATTGTTGCTATATACAATATTCTCTTGATTCTATTAATTTCACTTAGCATCAGTTCATGTAAGTCCTTCCGGGCTTTTCTGAAATCATCCTGCTGATCATTTCTTATGGAACAATAATATTCCATTATATGTATATACCTTAACCTATTCAGTCATTCCCCAACTGATGGGCATCCATTCAATTTCCAATTCTTTGCCATTACAAAAAAGGGTTACTATAGACATTTTTGTAGATGTAGATCCTTTTCCCTAGTCATCTAAAATGTCCACATTAAAAACTCAAAAAACATTTACCATATGCAGAGTACTATGACAATTAAGGAAATGCCAAATTTAACACTGAGATAAAAAAAATCTTTGACCTCATGTAACTCTGAATCCAAAAGGATAATTGTAAGTTTGTTGTGATATTTTCCTATATTTTCAACAAATGTCTCCTAAATTCTTATTAAAGATAGCAAGATAAAATGTAAATATCAATTCTGGCAACTATTAACTTTCTGTCCTTATGAAGGAGAGATGCTGCAAAATACAGTGGAAAGACTACTGGATTTGGAGTTAAGGAATTAGTTATCAATCCCTACTCTGCAATTTATTAGTGTACTATTATCTTGGGAAAATATGGTTCTCAAATTTTCTCACCTGTAAAATTAAGGAGATGATGGTTTTTTGGGTCCTCTTTAACTCTAAATTTATGATTCAAAGAAACAAATATTGTAGTTTAACACCAAACAAAGGAAAAAAAAAAAAACAAACAAACCTAAAACCAGAAAACCAAAACTCTGCCCAACAGAAAAAATGTCTATTCCTAGACAGCCTCTTCCTCCTACCTGTTCCCACACACCTTCTTTTTGCCTTGATTCTATTCTGAAAACCCCATATTAGGAAACATATATTTGTAATATTCTAGATTTTAAAGTTCCTATCTGCTAGTTGACTGGTGTCTTCTTTCCTGTGCTTAGGGGTGGGAACTAATTAATTTCATCTCAACAGAATCTGTTCTCTTCTTAATAATACACCTGAATAATTTATTAAGAAGCTGACCTAAAGGATGGACTGAAATGTCCAAAACCATCTTGGACTCCATTCTTCCAGCCATGGTCTGAAAACCATCATTTGGTTTTGTTTGAGGACCTCCTGGCTATATATCCTTGCTGATTTCCACTCCTGCTTTGGAGGTGTTAGTCCTAGCCTTAACATAAGTAAAGTAGGTGGCCTGCCATATTAGTTGGGGAGTGTTGGCTCTGACCCAACGGTGAGGGGCCTGGTGGGATATCCTATTATTATATTATGGTTGTCCTCCTCTAATTAAAGCATGAGATCTTCTCTTAGGACATTCCCTTAAATATTCCAAGACACTATTGCTTTTGAAATTAAGCTTTTTCAAAACCCTTTTTAGTGACATAAAAACAGATTTTGACACCATAACAAGCTGTATTATGCCTGATCATGTGCTCAGCTTGAAATTTATGTTCAGATACTGAAAAGGAAATAATTAAGAAATAATTTGTCTATCTTAATACAGTAGAGTGTAGGATCAAGGGAATGAGCTACTACCTATTAAAAAGAGTAATCCTAATCAGCAAGATTAACTTTCAGTACTAGAATAGGGACCACCAATCTTCAGGATCCTATCACAGCCTTCTCAAACTATCCCCAAAAGTTTCTCCCTCTCCCTCTGCCTTGGTATTAGGTTTTCCATGATTTTCTACTTTCCCCAAATCTAGTTTGCCCAGAAATTTTATTTCTTGGCATGAATTAATAAACAGGCATTTTCATTTACAAATCCACTTGGGAATTTGGTTAATGTAATCAAATCCCACAGTGAATAGGTGAATTAGTAAATTCAGTTTACTGAACATGTAAAATTGATGACCTTTTGATTTATTAGTTTTTTTTTTTTTTTTTTAAACTAACACACTCTAAGACTTTGTCAGTATCATCTTATTGCTATTCTTGATAAAGCATGTGGGACACATCAAACATAGTAGCTGGATTCAAAAGAGTAGAACCACTGGAGTATCAAAGGAGATTTTTTGAAAGAGAAATGCTGTCCAGATGGAAGAGATCTTGCTTGGGGAAATTAATCAGGACTACTATTATCAATATAGGTTAAATTACCATTGCATATGGTTCTGTTATTTAGTGAAGTTGAGAAATACAACAGTAATTTGTGGAGTTAAAATGGTCTGCAGGACCTTCAGTAGATTCACTCAATAAAGGTTACTGCCCTGTTCATAATCACTGAGTTGGAAAGGATCACAAAAGTAATCTTTGTGACTGAGCTCTTTACTGATCAAGAATTCCTTCTATGGCATCGCCAACAAGTGTTCCAAATGTGGATCTTTCACTTCTGTCTTCATCAAGATTTCGTTCTGGAACCCCTGAGAAAGAGGCCTAAGTAGCCACTCAATTCATTGCATATGTGACTGAATTTTCAGACAATACAGAAAGAAGCTTGCATGATCTCATTTGCCTTATGATGGAAACATCTTGGATGCTTGCACATTTGCTTTGTTAGCAGCTTTTAAAAATGTCTAGGTGGACAGAGCACCAGCCTTGAAGTCAGGAGAACCTTCAAATATGACTTTAGACACAACACTTCCTAGGTGTGTAACCGTGGGCAAGTCACCTAATCTCAACTGCCTCAGGGGAAAAAAAAAAGTCCAATTGCCAGTACTTAACAGAAGTTAATTTTCAAAAGAAAAGTCACTTGAATATTAGAACACATCCATAATCACATCATTTGCTATATTTATATTTGATGACACTTTACTCACAGTTGATCCTACTGTAGTGTAGAGGAGGAACAACTAGCAACAGGAACCTTAACAGTCTTAATGGATGATGAAGACAAGCTGTGTTGTCTAAACAAAATAGGTGTAAGTGGGCTAAGTGGGGGTTTAACTTCAGGACTCTTGAGTCCTGATAAACAAACTTATGGATAAAGTAATTGAAAGTGTGAAACTAAATTAAACAGCCAGCATATATTTTTCAAAATGGATTTGTAAAACTTATTTGTTACAAAATTTTTTATATTAAATAAACAAATTATCAATACTACATCTTATTGCCATTCTCTTGCTTTACCATGCCTGCCTACAAGGAAGTTAGGACATATAAAGAAACAAGTAAATGCAAGGTAATTTGAATAAGAGTATGAATAACTGGGGATATCAGGAAAGACTCAGCATAGAAGGGGTGCATCTCAGTTGAACCTTGAACAAACTTAGGGATTCTAAGAAAGGGGAGAAAACATTACATTTCAGGCATGGTAGATGGCCTAGGCAAAAGACTGAAAGTGGGAGATGGAATGCTAAGTTTAAATTGACCTGTTTGGCTGGAATGAAGAAAAACAATTTAAACAAAGTCTAGAAAATTAGGCTATTGGGTATTAATAGCAGTTATAGAAAGGCTAGCACATTAATACATGTTTTTAAAAATTACTATCTTTTACTCTGGGAAATGAATATGAACCACTATAAAAAATTCCCAATCCATCTATTTTTGTCTGCCTACATTTTTGATTTCCTTCAAAGGTTAATTGTACATTATTTCAAAGTCTGATTCTTTTTGTACAGCAAAATAACTGTATGGACATGTATACGTATATTGTATTTAACATATACTTTAACATATTTAACATATATTGGTCAACCTGCCATCTGGGGGAGGGAGTGGGGGGAAGGTTTTGCCATTGTCAATTCTGAAAAATTAATCATGCATATATCTTGAAATAAAAAGCTTAAAAAAAAAAAAAAGAGTGGCTAAATTTTTTTTTTAATTACTATCTTTTGCTTTTATCAGCATCATCTCTGGATATATACGCTTCTAAGTGGGACATATCTTTTAAGAAAAAAAAAATTTTAAATATACATAGCATACAACATTTTGTTTCATGAAAAGGGACATAGCTTGTTATTTGTTCTCTAGGAGTGTTTTGCTTCTTTTGTTAGCATTCCTTTTATTTGTTACATTATTATTGTTCTTTCAAGTCTACCTTTTATTTTGCTCTGCATTAGTCCATACAAATCTTCCCAAGTTTCTCTAAATGTCTTTAGCATTCCTTACACATCACTGTAATTTTAAAAAATAAGCTATTGATAATTTTTTTCAGCCTCACTATTATTTCTCAACAGCTACTCACCCACACATTTCTGTAGTTAAAAAAAAAAAAAAAAAAAAAGGAACATTAAGCAAAACAAATAAATACAATGGTCATATCTGAAAATCCATACCCCACTTCAAAAATACAGTCCATTACTGATCTGTTTGCAAAGAGGTAAAAGGCATGGTTAACCATCAATTTTCAGGAATTACAACTGAACACTACATTATTCAGAGCTTTGAAATCTTGCAAAGTTGTTTTCCTTTTTATTATTACGCTTACCATGCAAATTTTCTCCTGGTTCTGCTTATTTTACTCTTTATTGGTTTACAGGATCATAGATTTAGAACTGGGAGGGACCCTATAAAGGATACTCACAAATGAGACTGAGACCTGTAGAAATGAAAGGACTTGTCTTATTGCTGTTGTTTCTTGTCCTAAGAAGACTATTATATCAGGGAATTGATGCAATGACATGCTAGTGAACTGGATTTAAGGAGGAAGGGGGGTGCAAAGTCACTAGCCTCATTTTCTCCTCCAAAGCCATCTCTTAACTTTAAGTATTCTGTTTTCATTGTTCCCACTTTAATACCCAAACCTTTACTACCTCTCAGGTCTAATTCACAAATGAGAAGCTTTTAGTTTATTTCACAGATTCCATGCTGCAGGGTTATCCATTATATTCAAGATTAAAAATAATTATTTCTTGGTCAGAAAAGCCAGACATAGTGATCAAAGCTTTCTTTTTGTGAAAGGAAGGACAATCATTCATCTATTAATAAAGTTCTATTAAAATCTATCTCTCTAAAATATCAACTTTAGAATGAGACTTTAGATATTAATTCTGAGTGTGTTGTGTTTGCTTATTTCCAATGTCTTCTAAATGGTATTCTAAAACCATCTTGCTCCTGAGCAAGAAACTAATATATGACTATCATCACATTCATTAACCTTCAAAGTCATTATCTTTCAACTCAAACTAATGAGTAAGTAATCTCTCTCTGAATAAAAGTCTATTAAACAAATTACAGGACATTTGGAAATTAAGTCACAAGGCAATGAAAATATCACACATAGCTTTTTTCCTTAAAAAAAAAAAAAAAAAAAAAGCTAATACCAATAAATTAAAAATCAGCTTCCATTATTGTTCTTAAAAGCAAAAGTTCCATTTGACAAAAGTGGCATTACTTTAAAAACAAAATAAAATTTAATAAACCACAAAAGATTAGCAAAAATAAAATAAAGAGGGCTAGATTACATGATGAATTTTATAAGTTAAGCAGAATAGGGGAAAATAGTATTGCCTACATAGTATAACCTGAAGAGTTAAGAACACTTGTCTAAATTTTTTTTCCTAACTCGAATGAGTCCTAAGATTATATCTTATATTTTCTAAAGTCTTGAAAGACCCTGGGAGTAATAGTACCCTGGGAGGTAATAGCATTTTAAAAATTATACTGTATTTTTTTTTTTTTTACAGTATTTATTATACTGTGAAAGGTGGCTACCTGGATAGTTAAGGAAAGAACTGAGTTTGTTTTC
The DNA here is from genome assembly GCF_048593235.1 of Sminthopsis crassicaudata. Classification (NCBI taxonomy): domain Eukaryota; kingdom Metazoa; phylum Chordata; class Mammalia; order Dasyuromorphia; family Dasyuridae; genus Sminthopsis; species Sminthopsis crassicaudata. The sequence goes on along the minus strand of NC_133620.1, from coordinate 278,072,427 downwards.
TTATCTGTAAAATGGGGATAATATTTTTTATTATCTACCTCACATGAGTGTTTTAAATTGAAAATGCTACATAAACAAGCTATTTTATTTAACTAATTCAGCTGTTCTTTCTTCATTTGAGTATTTCATTCTATTTCCTGCCTTCATTCCGTACTTTGTAGTCTGAAATTCTACCATATTATTTATCCCATCCCTACCTGATCTGCCCATTGCTATCTCTTCTTCTTTTACTCAGTCCTGAATCTGAACACTATCTTTCTAAACATATGCCCTGGGCCCTACTGGTTTTCTCTAGTCTCCTGCTTCTATAACGCTTTTCCTCCATGACTATGTTATACCTCCTCTGCTCTTTTGTTTGTTTTTCTCATCAAACATTTTTCCTATCTTCAAATCTTCCACTTACATAACCACTACATACTAATTAAGGCCTTCGTCACTTCTCACCTGAACTACTGCAACAGCTTCCCAATTGGTTTCTCTTGATTTGTTTCTTCCTATTCCAGTCCAGCTTCCATGTAGCTATTAAACTGATTTTCATAAAGAACATATCTCATCATCAAATCATCATCCTAATTCAATAAACTTCAGTAGTTTGTGTATAGGATAAAGTATAAAGTTTTTTTGTTTTAGCTTTTAAAATACTTTACAACTTGGTCCCAAACTATGTTTTTGATCTTTATACATTACTCCCCTACCCATCTACATTCCTCCTCCAGGAGACTGGTAGTTTTATCATGACCCTCCTCCATTTCTTACCTTTGTGTCCTTTGCAATGGCTATCATCAATGCATGAAATGTACTCCCTTACTCCCTTCAAAGACGGATTGGCTAATTTGAGGATTTTCCAGTAGGTCAGTGTCAAGAAGGATCACAGGGGATTCTGCTCTGGACTAAAGGCATCCTATTGCTGAAATTCAATAGAATATTCCTGAGTAATGACAAATGGATCTTATGTATCCACAACTGGCTTAATCTAAAGTGTACTTTCTGGGGCAATTTTAGGTTTTTCAGGTCTAGCCATATCCTAAAATGATAATTTCTTGTCATCTCAGGAGAATACAGTGTTATTCTACAGGGCTACTAAGAATTGAGTTTTTGTGATATGAAACTGTATAGCTCTTCATAGTTTACTCAATCTATCATCAGAGAGAACATCGTGACATTTTGGCATGAATTGGGAGCACCTTGCACCTTGTTTGAAATCTGCTGGAGGGCACAGGATTGTTATGATATACAAATAAACTACTTTGCTTCCTACTGCATATCCAGTGGGTATCCCTTAATATAATCACTAGATTATATAGACTAAAAGACACTATTATATAGGCTAGACTATCTTATTTAGACTAGAATGTCTTTATTAACATAATTCCCATTACAAATATTTGTAATGTTTACTATATTCAAATTTCTTTATGCTTACAATTAAAGCTTAAAAAAAAAAAAAACCCAAAACTTACCAGTTCACAAAATGCTTTTAATAAGTCTATAGGAGAAGCAAAATTAAGCTAAACCTAAATTTGTCTGCTTTTTCCACATAAATAACTTCTTTACTATGAATGAATAGCTATTTGTCAACCTGAAAGAGGAAGGAACAACTTTTTTAAAAAGATAAAACTTATTTAAAGTTTCATATATATGAAACTCATACATTAAATATCTCAAAATATTACTTATAATAGAACATTGTAGAACTCCTGCCTAAAACCCACAATTTTTCATTTCTTAATACATCTTGATCATTTTCACTTGCTTTTCACTTCTTAACTTTTTATTTAAAATTATTGATTTCCACTTTTTAATAAAATTGGGATTATTCTGTGTAACCCTGGACAAGTCATTTAACCCCAATTGCCTTATAGCATAGAAAAAAAAAATGGAGATTTATTTATATGTGAAAGAAGTTGTCATTATTCCTGTATAGCCATACTTCAGTTCTGATAAAAACAAAGAGGAAAACATGACATTTCATTAGATGCACGTGTTTTTGTTTTGAAGATTGCTTATACTTTGTGGTTTACTATATTTTCAACAGGAAATGAATCATTTGAAGATGGGAGAAAGCAATGTTTCTTTCTAACAAATAAAACAGTACAACAAAACCCATGGTATTGTATAACATTCCAGTTCTTATATAAATTTCAATTATAAATGTACATTTAAATTTTAGACTATAATTAGAAGTGATGTCTTAATTTTAAGACTGGGTAGTTACCTTTTTCCTTACCTTTTAATTCTGAAAGAACCTTTGGCTAATAAGTCTTTCAAATGCTATTCAACAGAATGTAAACAAACAAACAAATAAATCTCCAATTAATAATCAATTGTAAATGTTCCTAGGGTTGTGTCTTTCTAGTTGCATTTTCTATGTATAGCAATGCAATGTTTACCTTCAATTCTGTATATGTTCTGTATATGAATCTCTTTCATAGATATATTGGTGATTTCTATTACAAATGTCTTATCATACATATTATATTAATTAAAAACAAACAAACAAAAAAAAAATCTTAGTGTTTTTTCAATGTCCTTAAGCAGTCACATGTCCTCAAACTTTTCTTCCCATAAGACCAAAACCACCATATTATTTCTTAAACAAACTCTAGTTTTCCTTTCTGGTTTAAATTTAAATTCTTTTCTGATAAAGCCTTAAAAGACTCTCCTACTAATAATCTTAAAAAAAAAAAAAAATCCAGTTGACACAACAGATAAAACAAATACTCAGTTAATAACCTAAATAGAAATCACAAAATCACCCAGTGATCCAGGGTTGAAAAAGATAGACAACACAAAAAATAGATTGGCATTGCCTTACCTGCCCTAATCACAGTTAAGAAACTGACTGCCATCCCTGTATAATAAGGAATATATGTAAACCACAGGAAAGACTTTCTAAAAAATAGATAGCAATTTAGTCTCAAAGATTTCTTCATGTCCTCTAAATTTATTTTCACACACATTCTAAAAACAAGTAGAGAGTGTAGCTTGGAGTCAAAAGAACATTTTTCTAATGTAAAAACATTTTATATCAAATATCTGAGAAAGTTCAGATTTAATTATATAAGCAACTTAATTAACAGAAATATTTAACACCATAAGTTAACCTCCAAAAGACAAGTTGGTCAAAAGAATATGAAAAAGAGCCTTCAAAAGAATGACAAACTATTAGAATTTACAACAAAGAATGCTCTAAGTCACTAATAAGATAAATGCAAAAGAAAAGAGACCTGAAAGTTCACTTCAAACTCAGAAAATTACCAATAACAAAAGATAAGAAGATATTAAAGGATCTATGAAAAAAAAAAAACCATCAATGCATTATTGGTGGAGCTACAGATAAAACTGTTCTGAAAATATATACAAAATTATACTAATAAGATTAACTAAAAGATCCTACTATTTGGTATATATATATCCCAAATAAGGGAATGGCCCATGCACAAGAAAATGTTTATAGGACCATTTTTTTTGGTAGTAGCAAGAACAGCAAACAAGTAGATAAACTCTTTGAGAAGTTTCCTTTTTGTTGTTGTATCCCCACTGTCTACTATAGTGTCTTTGCAGTTTGTTATTTAGTCACTATTGATGAACTGAATTCAATCTGTAAAATGAGGAGATTGGATTAGATATGTCCTCTAAGGATTCTAGGTGCCAGACTCTATGTTCTCCAAGTCCTAAATTTCTCTAAGTCCTTGTTTGAAACTCTTCATTGGATTTCTATGGAAATTTTGCTTACTTTCTGATCTATTCTATATTTGCTTAGTTAACCAAGTTCATATATTGGGATACTTTCTATATGGGAGTTGGGTGGAAAATCGCACCATTAACTTTTAAAGACCCATTTCTTTTCATCTAGTTGACTAATCCTTGCTTTTCATCAATCCTCTACACCATCTACCTAGGTTCAGTTTTCGAACTGAGCTTAACCCTCTCTAACGAGACATAACTCCCTAATAGCTGCCTTGGATGTGCCAATTCTTTCACACTAAAAACACCCTCTCCATTTCATATAGCTCCACAGTAGTTGTCTTATCTCTTAGTTGGACATCTTCTACTTCCCTTTCTCCCATATCTTGATAATTTTGGACAACTAGATATTCATAATATAACCTGAAATCATTTCTCAATAATTAACACCTTCACATTGTTATAATATAGTCCTCATCACAGGGAATCAGAACCATCCAGATGCCACCATTCTCCATCTACCATTGATTGCTCCTATGTCATTCCAAAGACTTCCAATTCTCCTTTGAGTTTCATTCAATTAATATTTATCACTCAATCAAGACTCTAGTAGCTGTTCTGTACTGATTTCAAGGATACTCTATTTTCTCTTCTGTAATGAATTCAGTGTCTTGCTCAGTCTTTCTTCCCCAATGCTAGAAATTCCTTCGTAATTCCAAAGGAATTCGAAATTCCTTTAATCATCTCTTTAGTCATTCCTACCTCCTCTTCGGCTTTGCATACTCTAAGCAAACCTTCTGGCCATCAACTCTGAACTAGCTAAGCTCCATATCTTGACTCCTGGATGAATCATTTCCCTACTCTTTTCCTCCTCAATTCCAATATCCCCATATCCAATTATAGCAAATCTCCCTTGCCAAACTTCAGTCTTGGATTATTCATACATCTACTTCCTTTTCTCTTATTCAAGTACTACTGAATGAAGCTGTCAAAGTCACAAAATTATGTAACAAATTTGTAGCAGATCTAGTTAGCATAATCACAACTGGCCTTTCACGGTGGCAATGCAATACTTTTTACACTTCTCTTAGTGATTCAATATCCCACTTTTTTCACAGTAGCTCTTACAAGCCTTTTCACTCAACCTGCCTTTAAGCTTCCCCTTCCACTACCCTCTCAACTGAGAATCTTGCCTCATATTTCACTGAAAAAATAGACCATTTGTTGAGAATCTCTCTTATCCTTCATCTTACATCATTCAGATGACTTCTAATCTCTTACTTTATCCCTATCTCACACAAAGACATGGCCCTTCAACTTGCCTGTACATAAGGGATCCTGTTCCACATTGTCTTCCCAGAAGATTGCCCCTTCTATCTTTACTTTCTCACTAATCTTCAATGTTACATTGAAGATTGCATCTATACTGTCTATAAACACACCCATGTCATTTCTCCATCATCCTCAAAAGCTGTCTCTTGATCTTTCTGTAGATCCTTATTATATTATTTACATATTGGCGTCCACAACATGGGGCAAGGACTTTTGGTTATCCTGACTAGGACTTATTCTGAGCCCTTTACAGGAGCTAGACTGGATCATGGCAATTTGGCACCCGAACAGGGACTGACACAATCCTGATTCCAGTGGAAAAGACTTTCTGATGCAGAAATAACCGTGAGTAACAAGGAAACTTTGTTAAAGATTAAGTGAGTGTTCTAATAGACAAAAAAGGAACTTAACTTGCTAAGAGATAAACCAGCAATCTCTTATAGCTGAAGGTCTCCTCCTATCATAGCTAAACTCTTTAAAAAGGTGATCCACTTTTTTCCCCTAATTCTTTAAAGTCTGGCTTCCCATCCTATCAACAAATAACTCTCTCCATAGTTACCAATGATCTCTTAATTACCAAATCTAATGGTTCTTTCCCAGTCCTTATCCTCCTTAATCTTTTCTTTTTTCTTTTCTTTTTTTTTTTTTTTTTTTTTTTTGGCTGTGACAATTGGAGTTAAGTGACTTGCCCAGGGTCACAAAGCTAGGAAGTATTAAGTGTCTTGAGGCCACATTTGAATTCAGGTCCTCCTGATATTCTATCTACTGAGCCATCTAGCTGCCCCTATTCTTAATCTTTCTACAGTTTCTGACTCTTTTCTCTAGGTTTCTGTGTCACTGGTCTTTATTAGTTTTCTTCCTATCTGCCTGACAGCTTCTGCTCATGATTTCTATTGGATATTCATCCACATTACACAAACTGATTGTGGGTACATTCTAAGGATGCCTTGTCTTTCCTCTCTATCCTATTTCAGTTGATGATCCTCAAGTCCTCCTCACTCACTCTCCTCATATCCAAATCACTTGGTAAATTCTGTTGATTCTACCTTCAGGTCTTAAGACTCTAGCTATATAACCTGGTGGTTGGTGCTCTTGCCTCAAGTCTCTCCCCACTCCAATAGGGAGCTGCTCAGTACTTTCATTGATTTTCCTAAAGTGTAGGTCTGAGCAAATCATATCCCTAGGCATTAAACTCCAGTGGCTCTCACAATAGAATCAAATAAAAAGTTCTCCATTTGGCTGTATAACCTGATCCCTTCTTTCTTACCCTTCCAGCCTTCTTACACCTTATTCCCTTCCACATTCTCTGTAAATTCAGGGAAACTGGCCTCCTTGGTATACTAAGAAATCTCATCTCCTGATTCATGGAATTTTTAATTGCTATGTCCTTTGGAATTTTTTTGTTTCCTCATCTCTACCTCCTAGCTTGCCTGGCTTCCTGCAAATATCAGCTAATATCCAACCTTCTTCAAGAAACTATTCCCAAAGTTTTTCTGCCTTTTTTTTTAAATCTTAGTATCTTCTCTGAAAGATAATCTCTAATCTATATATATCGAGTTTGTACATAGATAGTGTCATGTTGTTTCTCCCATTTAAGACAGTGAGCTTCTTGAAAGCAGGGCCTGATTTTTGCCCTTGTTTGTATCCCTAGGATGTATTAGCAATCTATCCAACAAAGAGCAGATGTTTATTATATGCTTGCTAAGTGGACATAAATCTCCTCCTTGGCTATGTGCATTCCTTTATTGGCCTACTTTAATCTGTATCACTTAAAAATTGGGGTAGGAAACAAAACCAATGCAACCAAAATTACAAAAGAAGCAGAAAGCTGGTAATTTTTTTTTTTTTTCCTGAGGCAATTGGGGTTAAGTCACTTGCCTAGGGTGGTCACACAGCTAGGAAGTGTTAAATGTCTGAGGCCAATTTTGAATTCAGGTCCAGTGCTCTATTCACTACACCACCTAGCTGCCCCTAAAATTTTTCCTTATACTAACTGTAAATAATAATGATAAATGCCTCATTTCTAAAATATAGAGAGAACTGACTCAAATTTTTAAGAATGCAAGTCCTTCCCCAATTAACAAATGGTCATAGGATATGAACATTTTTCATATGAAAAAAATTGAAAAAATGAAAAATCCATTTCTAGTCATTTGAAAAAAATGTTCTAAATCATTACTGATGTAGAGAAATGCAAATTAAGACAACTCTGTATACCACTTCACACCTTTTAGATTGGCTAAGATGACAAGAAAAGATAATGATAAATGTTGAAGGGGATGTGAGAAAACTGGGACACTGATGCATTGTTGGTGGAGCTGTAAAATAATCCAACTACTGTGAAGAGCAAGTTGGAACTATGACCAAAAGAGCTATGAAACTATGCATACCCTTTAATCCAACAGTGTCATTACTGAATCTATCTCCCAAAGAGATAATAAAAGAGTAAAAAGGACCTACATGTGCAAAAATGTTTGCAGCAGCCCTTTTTGTGATGGTTAAGGAACTAGAAATTGAGTGAATGCTTGCCAACTGGGAAATGGCTAAATAAGTTATACATGAATGTAAGAGAATATTATTCTTCTATAAGAAATGATGAGGAAGCTGATTTTAGAAAAGCTTGGAAAGACGTTTACATGAATTGATATTAAGTGAAGTAAGCAGAACCAAGAGAACATTGTACATAGTGTTGTTTTTTTTAATCCACACAGAAGCTGCATACAATCCACATAAAATTATATGATGATCAACTGTGATGAAACTTAGCTCTTCTCAACAATGTAGTAATTCAAGGCAATTCTAATAGACTTAGGATGGAAAATACCATCTGCATTCAGAGACAGAAGCATGAAGACTGAATATGGATTGAAGCATAATTTGTTTACTTTTTTCCTTTCTCATTTTTTTTTCCCATTTGGTCTAACTTTTCTTGCATGAACGTATTTAATCTATATCAGATTATTGCTGCTTTGGAGAGGGGGGAAGGTAAGGGAAGAAGGGAGAAAAAAGATATGTGTGTGTATGTAAAAGGGAGGCAGTGTATGTGTGTATATGTACATATCAACATATGAATGCATAAATATATCCTTTCTTAACTATAGCCTGCTTAGGGGAAGTGTGTGTGGGGGGGAACAAAAAATTTAAAAGTGCCTCAGAGAACAAAAGAACAATTTACAAGGAAGTAAAGAAAAATGGACATTCATGAATATAATTTCTTTTACTTATATACTTTTTAAAAATTTAAATAAAATAAAACATTAAAAAAAGGGGGGAAATTACAACACAATCTTATAAAAATTAATGTTGAAAACCATTTTTACATGTATTTGAAAAATTTTTAAAAATTGGGGTAGATAAGTATAAGAAGGTAAGAAGTATAAGAAAATTGGGGAAAAGAAAATGGTATCCAATACCTAATCCTTTTTTTATGCCAATCCCAAACCATCTCTTTTACATACACATATTCTTATCTGAGGACACTTTTTCTGATTTCTTAAAAAATAAAAAATAAAAATAATTTAAGTAGGGGCAAATTTCTTACTTACCCATCTTCATTTTCTTCCATATTATTATAGATTCAGTAGACTTCTTTTAATCTACAACCTAGAAAGAAATAAAATCTGTAAGTTTGAGCTGATATAATTCAACAAAAAAAGATTAATTCTATATGTTTTTATTTTCCAGAATAAAAAAAAAATAATTTCAGTCTCACAATATAAAGTTGAATTAACCCTTCCACCTATCATCAAAAGTAGTACTCTGAGATAAAACAATGGATTTAACACAAGTCAAGAGCTTTTATGGAATTTAAGTCAACATCCATCTTTGGAATTCCCCTCTGAAGACAGAGCAACCTTTACGGATTAAAGATTTATTTATAGGATCATGGATTTAGATATAGCTCCTGGAACCTTCAAGATTATGTAATCCAACCTCATTCTACAAATGAGAAAAAAATGAAGTCCTAAAAGTTTAGCTATTTGCTCAAGTCAAAAGACATAGCTATGTGGCAGAGCTGACCCCAGATTCTTTTTTATTGTATCCAGTGCTCACATTACCATGAATAAAAAGCGCCTCTACATTTGTTGTACAACATCTCAAAAGCAGTTCACTATTTCATTTCTTGAATTTTGTGGCAGTCGGGGAAAAAAAAGCTATTTTAAAAACATCACACTTCTCGCTGGCTAAACAGATTTGGCAAAATTAATTCATGTTCAAGCAAAAGGCAATATTAACTCTATCTTTGGGGCTCTTTTGACCATTTTTTAAAAAAATCAATGCTGTCCAGATATGACCAAGAGGGACTTGTAATGTCAATTTTAGATAAAAAGCATATTAGATGGAAATAGATTGGTCAAAAATATTCTAATGTATATATAAATTGGCAAGCAATAGTATTTCAAGCTTTCAACACTTTCCAAGTCAAGATTCAGCAAAAATTGGGGCTGAAAGAGACAACTAAAATTGTACTGCTTAATTCAACTAAATTACCACAAATTCAAATTAGAAGTACTAAGTTCATATAGTAAATGGACTCAAGATATAAAATGAAGGAATGTCCCAGTGCCAAGGATACTGGCTTCTTAGCGGGCTACTAACTTGCTATGTGACCCCGGGCAAGACAATTTCTGTGGCTTCAGTTTACTTATATATAATGTGCTTTCACATTATATATAAATAAACTTAAGAGATTAGATGATATCTAAGGTCCCAGAAAAAGCTAACATTTAAAATATTCCAAAGTTCTACTTTAAAATTCTGGCTAAGAGGAAACTGAAAGTCCCATCTTATTCTAAATTTTTTTTTTTTTGGGGGGGGGAACAAAGACTTTAAGAACAAATCTTTTATGTCAAAATGTGGTAAATTTTAAGCCTGTATGGACCTAAAATGGTAACATCTCTGACAAATAACTATTCTTAATATCCAATCATACAAATAAATCAGAAGTCTTTGAAGTTAGTATGTCAGTTTAAATGTATTTTTGATTAAAAACAAATTTATAATATTAAAAAATATTCTTAATACAGGCCTCACAATGATATTTAAACTACTAAAACAGATACTGATAATTTGGAGATACTAGGAAAGGGGGAAATTTATGCAGATTAGGAAATGAATGGGGAAGAGAGACAACTACAATCTTGACCTAAGCTTGATTTTTCCTTGTAAACAAATGAGAAACACATATAGGAGAGAGATTTCATTGTTTCATAAATACACAACTTGCCAAATGTCATTCCATCACTTTTCACCGATAATAAATTCACTAGCAGCCAGTCACAGAATATAAGTTTACTCCCAAGTGAAACTTTCTTGCTGGTTACCTCAACTATCAAGCTTGTCATCTGTTCACTGCATGTAGTCATTTTCAAGGTATGAACAGGTTAAAAAATTCACTCAGGAAATATTTATACAACTTATATTCATTATGACCAAACAATGAAAGTTGTAATCACATGAGTGTATGGCCAAAGGCACAGAATGAAATTTCCCTTCTTCAGAAATTCCTCCTATATAAATCTAATCAAATAAGGAAAACTGAGTCTGGCATAACTGACAGTATGGATCTACATTTCATACAAACCAGGTTATATCAAACTCTTTAAGATAATATAAAAAAATGATTATAAATTCATTGTGGGCATGTAAGGAAGTTAATGGTATGTATTTTCAAAAAATTCTGGATACATGCCAACCAGGAAAATGTTAGAAAGTTAGAAAGACACTATGATGAATGAAAAGGGCACTAGATATTTGGATTAGAAGACTTGGATTTGAGTTCTGGCTCTTTACACTTACTAATTTCCTAATCCCTCTAAGTCTGAGTGTCCTCATTTGTAAAGGAGATATTACTTTATAATAATGATAGCTCACAGTTTCATAATACTTTAACAATTTATATTTAGCACACTAACTCAGATATTATTATAATGAATTGCAAGTTTTTCAACATAGTTCTTATGCTATATTTTTCAGAATGGCAGTCTTAATGTTACCTCATATAATTAGGTTAGATTGGAAGATTCTAAATTCCCTTCTAGTTCTAAAGTCCTATGATTTTGATATTATGCCTTCTTAGGCAGAATGGTTCTACCTCAACCATGTAGTATTTTCAAATAAGGGTGAGTTTAGAGTAAAGAATTTTGAGACTTGGAAAGCTTTCAAATCCATCTTTTTCTGCCCTAAGAATCTACAACACTTAAGCAATTAAGTATTAATTACATGCAAATACTTGTACGCCAGATATTATATGCTAAATACTTGGAATTCAAGTATTCCCACAAGGAACAATACGGGAAACAACATGAATACAATATAAATATATACAATACACATACAAATCAAATACATGGTAACCTTGAAAGAGAAAATGCTAACAATTTGGAGAGGAGAAAATGAGGGACCGTCTGCATCATGGTTCTTGAACTAAGTCTTGAAAGAAACCTGGGATTCCAGGAGGTAGAAATATTCCAGGATTCTAGGAGCATACCAGGCAAGGAAGACAATCAATGAAAAGTACAGAGAAGGGAGACAGAGCATCCATCATGTGAGGAACAGTAAATAATGCAGGATAGGTGGACCACAGAGAACATGGAAGTAATATATAAATTGATTCAGGTTGAAAAGAGCTTTAAAATGCCATTCTATATTTGATTCTACAAGTAATAGGGATCCACTGAAATTTGAGGAGAGGGGCCACCAATGCTTTAGGAGAATCACCTTGGGAGAGAGAGAACAATTGAAAAGATTAATGCAAAAATAAAGGCATAAAGTGATTAGGGCCTGAATTAGGATAGTAGTTGATAGGATAGAGCTGGAAATAAGAACTGGCAAATGATTGAATATGTGGGATAAATCAGAGTGAAGAGTCAAAGATGAAACAACCACAAGATTTAACAGTTAGTAATACTCAACAGAAACCGAACATCTTTTGAACTATCCATTTATTTTGACCTGGTCTCATTCAGAAGAATTTATAATAAAGTGATATTAGGATTAGTTTATAAGCATATGTACACATACATACACATACACACATACATGTTTATATCTATATATAGTCTATTGGAACAGCTAGATGGTGCAATATATTGAGCACAAGGCCTGGAATCAGGAGGATCTTAGTTTGAATCTTGTCTTAAGACACCTGCTACTGTGGCACCCTGAACAAGTTACTTAACTCCTATTTGCCTCAGTTCAACTGTAAAATGGATTGGAGAAGGAAATGGCAAACCATTCTAGTATCTTTGCCAAGAAAACACCATGGATAAAATCCATGGGATCACAGCGAGTCAGATATGACTGAACAACAAATTTTTAGGAGACAGCTAGGTGGCTTGATGGATAGAGCTCTGGGCTTGGAAACAGGAAGACCTGAGATCAAATTCAGTCTCAGACACTTGCCAGTTACGTGACTGTGAGCACCTTGTCATTTAATCTGTCTTAATGGGAAGGAAATGGCACTCCAGTATCTATGCCAAGAAAAATGCATGGACAGTAGAGGCATGCTATAGTCTCTGTTGTCATTCAGAGTCAAACATTACTAAACAACAAATGAGTAGTCAGAACTCTCCAGAGAAGCTGTACATGTTCCTTTTTGTACTACTATAGAACAGAAAACCCTATCCTCCATCCCACTAGATTCACAGCTTTTAGGGCAGCTAGGTGGTGCAGTGGATAAAGTACCAGTCCTGAAGTCAGGAGGACCTGATTCACAGCTTTTGAACCAGAGGCTTTTAGATAATAAGGTTTGGATGCATTGGTTGGGCAAGAATCATATAAGCATTATATTTAAGTCATGTTACTATAAAGCCAAGGGAGAAAAAAAATCTCAAAAATAAATTCTAAAGCTAACCATCTATTCTCAAAAATTCAGTTTTTACTTATCTGGTTATCCACCCAAGGACCACAATGTTGCTAGCTGAGAGAACATCAGATTCCAATCCTGGCAAAGAGTATGTGCTAAATAAACGATTCTGGACTAGGCCTTTGAACTCTTAAGTCCTAAATTTGTTCTCTGTAATACAATCTCACATATAGATGTCTTCAATAAATGCTTGTTGAAGACAATTCTCAGATGAAGAAATTGAAACTATATCCACTCACATGAAAGAGTGTTCCAAATCACTACTGACCAGAGAAATGCAAATTAAGACAACTCTGAGATACCACTACACACCTGTCAGATTGGCTAAGATGACAGGAACAAATAATGATGAATGTTGGAGGGGATGTGGGAAAACTGGGACACTGATACATTGCTGGTGGAGTTGCGAAAGAATCCAGCCATTCTGGAGAGCAATCTGGAATTATGTCCAAAAAGTTATCAAACTGTGCATACCCTTTGACCCAGCAGCGCTACTACTGGGCTTATATCCCAAAGAAATACTAAAGAGCGGAAAGAGACATATATGTGCCAAAATGTTTGTGGCAGCTCTTTTTGTTGTAGCTAGAAACTGGAAGATGAATGGATGTCCATCAGTTGGAGAATGGTTGGGTAAATTATGGTATATGAAGGTTATGGAATATTATTGCTCTGTAAGAAATGACCAGCAGGAGGAATACAGAGAGGCCTGGAGAGACTTGCATGAACTGATGCTGAGTGAAATGAGCAGAACCAGAAGATCACTATACACTTCAACAACAATACTGTATGAGGATGTATTCTGATGGAAGTGGAAATCTTCAACATAAAGAAAAGCCAACTCACTTCCAGTTGATCAATGATGGACAGAGGTAGCTACACCCAGAGAAGAAACACTGGGAAGTGAATGTAAATTGTTAGCACTAATATCTGTCTGCCCAGGTTGCATGTACCTTCGGAATCTAATGTTTATTGTGCAACAAGAAAATGATATTCACATACATGTATTGTATCTAGACTATATTGTAACACATGTAAAATGTATGGGATTGCCTGTCATCGGGGGGAGGGAATAGAGGGAGGGAGAGATAATTTGGAAAAATGAATACAAGGGATAATATTATAAAAAATATATATATAATAAAAAATTATTAATTAAAAAAAAATAAATACTTGTTGATTCAATAAATTTATAAGATTCCTTTAAGCTCTTAACATCCCATGATTTTACATAGTACTGAGAAGCTAATAAAAGTAAAAGGAATTTTAGGATAGGAAAATTTCCTGAAACCAGGAAAAAGGTAAAGGTAAGTATAACAATGAAAATATAAATTATCAAGGTCCAAATAGCAGTGATGGGTAATTGATAATACTGTGGGAATAGCTGAGGAAGTTTATAACTCTATATTATTTCATTCACCATTTCCTCTTTTATCCATTCCTTTTCTTCTACTTTTTTTTTCTTATTTGTCTGTGCCTTAGACTTTCTAGTGGCACCCACTGACAATGCTGTGTCAAAGGTGAAAAAAAAAATTTAAAAATTCCTTTTTAAAACACCATTTAATTCAGAATAATTTTAAAATGCTATCATAATCAAAAGCAGGTTAAGGTAGCCATCTGGAGTTAGAAGGCCCTCATATTCCAAAGATAATTGGTATCAGAGAAAGTTTACTTTAAATATACTTGGAACAGGGTTCATTTCATTATAGTTTTAACATCGCAAAAAAGGAAACTCTTCCCTTTGTGCTGACTTTCATAGTATCAGAAGATGGTTGCCAAAAAAAAACAAAACAAACAAAAAAAAAAAACCAAAAAACTTTGTTTCTTCCTTTTTTTCTTTCTTTTTTTAAAAGCAGTAAGACAAAATTTTTTTTGTTCAAAATTTTCTGTCCCCTACTCAATAAGTTGTGAAAATCAAAACCTATTTCAAATATGTATAGTCATACAAAACAAATTTCCACATTAGCCATGTTTCACACTTTCCTGACCAAAAACAAAGGAAAAGAAGGAATAAATATGCTTTTAACTTACATTCAGAGTCCATCAACTCTGTGTATATGATTAGCATTTTTCATCACGAATCCTTTGGAACTTAAGTGCTATGTAGATCAGTTACTGTTTCAAAGTTGATTATCTACTACCAGTAATGAGTATATGATTGTTCTGATTATGCTCAATTCACTTTGTATTAGTTCATAGAGTCAATCCTCAGGTTTTTCTGAAACCAACCCCCTTCACCATTTCTTATAGCATAATAGCATGTCATCACATTCATGTGCCATATTCTGTTTCAGTCATTTCCAAATTGATACAGTCTCTAATCCTTTGCCACCATTAAGAACTGCTACATCAAAGGATATAGATAATTCTTAAAGAAATTGAAACTATTTCTAGACATATGAAAAAATGCTCCAAGTCATTATTAATCAGAGAAATGCAAATTAAGATAACTCCCAGATACCACTACACACCTGTCAGATTGGCTAAAATGACAGTGAAAGATAATGCGGAATGTAGGAGGGGATGTGAGAAAACTGGGACACTGATACATTGTTGGTGGAATTGTGAATACATCCAGCTATTCTGGAGAGCAATTTGGAACTATGCTCAAAAAGTTATCAAACTGTGCATACTCTTTGACTAGCAGTGTTAATACTGGCTTATTATATCCCAAAGAGATCTTAAAGAAGGGAAAGGGACCTGTATATGCAAGAATTTGTGGCAGCCCTCTTTGTAGTGGCCAGAAACTGGAAACTGAGTGGATGCCCATCAATTGGAGAATGGCTGAATAAATTGTGGTATATGAATATTATGGAATATTATTGTTCTGTAAGAAATGACCAGCAGGATGATTTCAGAAAGGCCTGGAGGGACTTACATGACATGAACTGATTCTGAGTGAAATGAGCAGGACCAGAAGATCATTATATTCCAATAACAATACTATGTGATGATCAATTCTGATGGACGTGGCCCTCTTCAACAATGAGATGAACCAAATCAGTTCCAATAGAGCAGTAATGAACTGAACCAGCTACATTCAGGGAAAGAACTCTGGGAAATGAGTATGAACCACTACATTCCCAATCCCTCTATTTTTGTCCGCCTGCATTTTTTATTTCCTTCACAGATTAATTGTACACTATTTCAAAGTCTAATTCGTTTTGTACAGCAAAACAACTGTATGGACATGTATACATATATTGTATTTAACTTATACTTTAACATTTTTAACATGTATTGGTCAACCTGCCATCTGGGGGGAGGGGTGGGGGAAGGAGGAGAAAAGTTGGAACAAGAGGTTTTGCAATTGTCAATGTTGAAAAATTACCCATGCATATATCTTGGAAATAAAAAGCTATAATTAAAAAAAAAATGAAGAACTGCTACAAATAGTTTTGTACATATATGAGTTTGTTACTTCTTTCTTAATCTCATTGGGGTATAAAAGTTTAATTTTCCCAAAGATCTCTTTTAATTCTTTGTTATTAAAATCATTCTTTTGAAAATAATGTTAATGTAGGGGAATATTATGCTAGTGTTAGGGGAAGGAAGTTAATGGGCTTTATAAACATTTTCCTAGAGTATTTCCTATTTTGAAAATATTTGCTTTCCAACTAATAGAGAATATTCCATGGTGTAGCGCTAGAGTGTTAGCTAGCTCTAATCAGAATCAGTAAAACCTATATTCAAATCATGTATTTTTCCTAACAGATTCAGAGGGAAACACATTCTAATTGTATGACCACTGAGCAAATCACAAATGTCTATCCCAAGTAATTTTATAATACTATGTAAATTGCTTAAAAAGTTGAAGATTTTCATTGGTAGAAAATATTTGTTCACTTGGGAGTATGCTATGCTAATGAAATATAAGCCCCACCCAAAAAATGTAAATTTTTAATTAAAATTCTTAATTAAAAAAAAATCAGTAGAAAATTGAATCAAACAAGTCTTCTATGATCATAAGGAGAATTATCTTGCATTCATAAAAATTTAGTAAATCTGTTTTCTGATTCTTCCCAATCGACTCTTGTATTTATTTCATTTTTCTGGGAATATATGGTCATAGTAAAATAAGAGTTCACGAACTTTTCATAATTTATCAGATACCAAGTTAAAAGATCTGGTTAATTTTATCTTCCAAAATTAAGCAATTATGGTTATACTTCATGCCCCAAGGAAGCTTGTGTTAATACAGTCAGTCTTAACTAGCATTTATCAATAACATTACTTACACCTGCTTAGTTATTTTTTTCCAGATGTGTCCAACTCTTCATGACCCCATTTAGGGTTTTCTTGGCAAAAATACTGAAGTGGTTTGCTGTTTCCTTCTCTAGTTCATTTTATAAATGAGGAAACAGACAAACTGATTAAATAACTTACCTAGGTCACAATTAATTAATTTTTACAAAAATTTATTATAGCTTTTTATTTACAAGATATGTGCACAGGTAATTTTTCAGCATGGACAACTGCAAAACCTCTTGTTCCAACTTTTCCCCTCCTTCCCTCCACCCCTTCCCCCAGATAGCAGGTGGACCGATACATGTTAAATATGTTAAAAGTATAAGTTAAATACAATATATTTATACATGTCCAAACAGCTATTTTGCTGTACAAAAAGAATAAGACTTTGAAACAGTGTACAATTAGCCTGTGAAGAAAATAAAAAATGCAGGCGGACAAAAATAGAGGGAATGGGAAATCTATGTAGTGGTTCATAGTCATCTCCCAGAGTTCTTTCACTGGGTGTAGCTGGTTCGGTTCTTTACTGCTCTATTGGAACTGATTTGGTTCATCTCATTGTTGAAGAGGGCCACATCCATCAGAATTGATCATCATATAGTATTGTTGTTGAAGCATATAGTGATCTCCTGGTCCTGCACAGCTAGTTTTGAATTCAGATTTGAACTCAGGAAAATGAGTCTCTCTCATTCCAGGCACTCTATTTATTGCACCATTTAGCTCTCTATGCAAGATAAGATTTGACCACAATTCTAGATTTTTTAACAATATGAATACCATTTCCTTTCCTTTCCTCTAGTCATTTCTGGATTACTAGAATAATTGTTCTTTTTTTCACAATTATTTGCACTTTTGTACAAGGTCCTCATTCTAAATGCTATCAGTGAAAAGGAATGGGAAAAGGTACTAGGTAAAAAGAAATAGAAATATCAATGTGAAATATTTTCACAAATATATAAAAGTTGCTAAAACTCTGATCCCTTTATCTATAACCAATACTAACCACTTTTCTTTGGCCTTGTTTAACATGAACTTTGTCTTTTATGTGAATGGGCTTAGAATAGTGATAAAGATATAAATTCTGGAGTACCACATGAAAACCAAAAAACAAATCATTTTTTGGAACTTTTTTGAAATGCAAGAGCTGCTTAGGTAGCATTTACAAACGTGCGCTGAGGCACTTGGGGTTAAGTGACTTGCCCAAGATCACACAGATGGGAAGTATTAAGTGTCTTGAGGCCAGATTGAACTCAGGTCCTCCTGACTTCAGGGCTGGTGCTCTATCCACTTTACCACCTAGCTGCCCCTTTGATGGATCATTTTTTTAAAAAACTATCCAAAAAAAAAAAAAAAAGACTAACATCAGCTCAAAAATAAAAGTCCATATAAAAATTCTTTCATATTATAATGGGGAAGAAGACTACATTTCTGTATTATCACTTAGTTTTTTTTAATAAAAGGATATTAAAAAAATAAATTCCAACATTCTTTGGGGTTTAGATATATATACATTTGGTTCATCCAATAATTTTCTTTAAAGTTTTAAAGCTCATCTGAAATGTAATTGAAACAGATAATGTAAATGATTCAAAAGGGTTCAAAAACTGATGACAAGATTTATAACACCCCTACTAAAATTCCTCTCAGATGGCTCCCCATGAAATGCAGGCAATAGTGGAATCAACACTTCTCAAAAGAAGAAATACAAACTATTAACTATAGCAAATCAATAAGTGAAATTCAATTCAAAATAATTGTTAAGATTAGTCTCATACCAAGCAAATTGCCAAAGATGGTATAAGAGAAAAAGTCACTTTAAAATTAACTCAGGATCATGGACATGGAACACTGTATTGAACATTAGACATTTCCATTGTATTAGTTTCATTATGCTAGTTTTGCTGAACTTTTTTACTCTGTTATAAAGAGTGGCTCTCTGGGAAAGGACGTTAGAAAAAATGGGAAATAATAGGTGTAAAAGTATAAAAAATTATTTTTTAAAAAATTTTGAGTGAAAGCAGTATCAGAAGAATGCAAGTTTCAATCTCATTGGAACAGCTTCTCTTACCATATACCTTTGCATCTGTTTCTCATTGTTCCCATCCATGCTCTTATAGCAGCCAAATTGTACTACTTACTGTCTTGTTAAAATGTCTGTTCACTTTCATTTCTTTTTTTAAACTATTCTCTATAACTAGAATGTTTCCCCCACTGTTCAATTGCTATACATTTTAACAGCCCAATTTAAAACCAGGTCTTATGAGAAGCTTTGGTTTCACTATATCAACTACTAATTCTCCCTTGGACTTCAAGTAGCACTTTATTTTGCAAAACATAATAATGTATATTTTACTTATCTCTGTTGATATTAATCCCCACCTTAAATGCCTAGTAAGTAATTTTAGCTTTGCATTTAGCTTTGCACAGGGGTATACATACAGTGCTTAAATACTTGTTCAATTAATACAAGAGTTCTTAACCAGTTTTTTTTTTTTTGTTTTTGTTTTTAATTTTGGCCTTCTTTTAAAGTCATGTGAAGCTTCCAGTTGATCAATGATGGACAGGGGTAGCTGCACCCAGAGAAGAAACACTGGGAGGGGAATGAAAATTGTTAGCACTAATATCTGTCTGTCCAGGTTGCATGTACCTTCGGATTCTAATGTTTATTGTGCAACAAGAAAATGATATTCGCACACATGTATTGTACCTAGACTATATTGTAACACATGTAAAATGTATGGTATTGCCTGTCGTCGGGGGGAGGGAATAGAGGGAGGGGGGGTAATTTGGAAAAATGAATACAAGGGATAATATTATAAAATATATATATATATATATAATAAAAAAAAAATAAAGTCATGTGAAGTCTTTGGTCTTCAATAATGTTTTAAATGTATAAAATAAAATACATAGGATCACAAAAGAAACGAATGATAGTCAATTATCAAAATATACCTGTATTTTCCTAAAAAAAAAAAAAAATTAAAAAGCTACAGATCCCAGGTTAATAACTTCAGGATTAATGGATAGAGACTTCATGATCCATGAACTATCATCTGAAGACCAATCTACCTAAGGCCAGAGAGGCTTATCACCAGAAATTTAGCAGTCATGTGATGAATAGTGTGGCCTTATTTAAGGTCACAGCAACTGAATTCCGTCTACTAAGACCTGAGTTATCACATCAGTTAAATAATGTATTTACTCAAGTGAAGATTCACAGATGACTATTAAAGTTATAGTTGTTCAGAACAGAATATAACTTAAATCTGTTGAAAGCAACTACTATGATCTTTCACAAAGTGTTTCATAGAAATGCTGATTTTCCCAAATAGTCTTATACATTATGATTATTTAAGTTTTTTATTTTAAAAATATATGCGTAATTATTTTTCAACATCCATCCCCACAAAACTTTGTGTTCAAAATTTATTTTTCCCTACCTTTCCCTCACCCCCCTCCCTTAGATGGCAAGTAATTCAATATATATTAAACATGTGCATGCATTCTTCTATACATATTCCCACAATTCTCATGCTATACAAGAAAAATCAGGCCACATAGGGGAAAAAATGATAAAGAAAACAAAAAAGCCTATAAACAACAATAAAAAATACTATGCTGTGATTCATAATTCCCACAGTCTTCTTTCTGGGTATAGATGGCTCTCTCCATCACAAGTCCATTGGAACTGGTCTGAAATCACCTCACTATAGAAAAGAACCCTGTCCATCAGAACTGAACCATGATTCTTTTTTCTTTTTTTTAAAGATAATGGCAGTTACTAAAACAAGTGCAGCTCTTGAAATCACAAAATTTTAAACATATTAATATTCTAATTATGCTTTCATGTTTCTTATTCATGTTTTCAAGGCAACTATTTACTATTTTGAAATCTGGACACATGAAAAATAAAATTTTCAATATTGTTTAATCCTAAATCAGAAAAAAAAACTTTTTTTTTTTTTTTTAAACCAAACTAAGTATTTTAGGTTACTTTAATTTGAATATAGATATTCATAGTCTAATCTAGTCTGGCTGACAACACTTACATTGCATCCAACGAAATTGTTAAAAGCATTGCAACATTAAATCAATTTTAACAAGGATTTAACAATGAATCAATTTTAACAAGGGTTTCATTCATCTATCTATCCATGCAAGACATATTTACTAGATACTTCCTTAAATTATGAGATATAGCTGGAAAGGGCCTTAGAAATCATCTAGTTTATTCCAATCATCATAACTGAAGATATTAATGCCAAGTATGTTAACTAACTTACTCATAGTCAGAGTGATTATGCAAAGTTGTCAAGACTTAAACCTGGATCTAATGATCTAATCTAATTTTAATTACAGTCTTTTGCTCTCATCTGAAACCCATATGTCTCAGCAGATTCCCTTTGAATGAATTTTTCTGCCTGGCACATACAAGGAAAGGTTTAATAAATATTTATTGACTTAACAGGAACAGAACCCAGGGCTGGGGAGGGGTGGGGGTAGAAGGAGGAAAGGATGGAGAAAGAAATAACAGAAAGAGGTAGGATTACAAATCTATCTTAGAAATGTCAATTTGGGAGCTTTGTGAGCATGGTCTTGAGTGGGAGGAAAGCCTCCTAAAAGCAGAAAGATAACACTCAGAGAAATTTTAGAGCTTTTTTCTACTCCAACTCCCTCATCTTACAAATGAGAAAACTGAGACCAAGGCAAGTTTATCCAAGAACACACAAGCAATATGTGTTAAAGAGATTAAATTTGAATCCAGATCATTTATTTGAACTATAAATCCAGTACTGTGTCCACCTTACTATTTATGAATTCCATGAATTTTAGAAGGTTATTGTATTAGTTTGAGCAAAAATCTAAAATAGTATAGAGGCTATATAAATGGAGAAGAGAAGAGAGATATGTAAGAAATACACTTTTATTCATCCAACAAGCATTTATTGATATTGTAGAATTAGAATGTAGAAAAGACTCAGCAATTCACTGAATATGGGGCATAAGGAAAAGGATGTCAAAGGTGACTCCAAGGTTTTAAACCTAGGTGATAGGAAAAATGACTATTATTTCCACAAAAATAAGTCTATTTATAAGATAAATTTTGAAGATAATTTTGAGTTTCATTTTTGGACATGTTAAGTGTGAGTTGTTTACCAGATATTTGGGTTAAGGTTGTTGATATTGTGAGTCTGGTGTTTGGGATAATGATTACGGTTGGACATACAGATTTGGGAGTTATTAGCAAAATTCATAGGAGTGATAAAATTATCAAGAAGAGATTGCAGAGAAAAAGAAAGGCCCAGAACAGATCTTTGGGGAAAAGTACATATTCAGTCTATGGGAAAAAGAGAATGATAATCCAACAAAGAGAGAGAAGCCATGATCAGGTAAGAAAACCCAAAGAGATAATTATGACAGAAGACAAGCAACAGAAGAACATCCAACCATATGAGATGGTCAACACTGTCAAAAGTTGCAGAGGTCAAACAGATTAAGTTTGGGGGCCAAATTCACACTGGATTTAGCAATTAAGTGTTGAAAACCTATGTGTGTGTGTGGAAGGGGGAAGGGAGAAAAGGAAGTTGAAAAGCTATTCCATTACATAGATGTTCCTTCTTTTTTACATATTATTCTCAATTTGTAAGGAAGCATTTTATTTTAATTTAAAGTAAATTTAATTTCAGTTCAAAAGTTACTTTAAAATATATTAAGTACTACAATTGCATGTACTATTAAGAATATACAATCATATCCAAGTTGTTTTATCTCTTACAAAAAACTTTGGATCAATGTCTTTTAGTGGAAAATCCTAAAATAGTCTTGTAAAAATTTTCTGTCTTCAAAACTAAGGTTCAAATAAAATGTATGCTAAATGCTATACAAATGTGAATTTTATTTGCAAATGCCAAAATATTAAAATTTTTCTACCTTTTAAAAAACTTTCCTACCTTTAAAATCTATTGACATTGCTGCACAAAATCATGTTGAAAACTAATATATGAAAGAAAATCATGAGGAAAAAAATAGTACAATGGCTAATCCAAATATCACTTTATTTGAAGAATGATAAACCAGGATATATATCCCAAAGAGATCATAAAAGAAGGGAAAGGATCCACATGTGAAAAAAAAATGTCTGTAGTAGCTCTTTTTGGAGCATCAAGAAATTGGAAATTGAATGGATGTCCATCAATTGGGGAATGGCTGAATAAGTTATGACTGTAATAGAATACTATTGCTCTATGAGAAATAATACAAACAAGCTAATTTCAGAAAAGCCTGGAAAGACTTACATGAACTGATACTGAGTGAAGTGAGTAGAACTAGGAAAGCATTGTATACTGCAACAAGCAAAATTGTATGATGATCAACTGTGATAGACTTAGCTCTTCTCAGCAATTCAGTGATACAAGGCAATTTCAAAAAACTTTGCATGGAAAATGACAACTGTGTCCATAGAGAACTATGGAAACTGAATGAGATTGAAGCATACGGTTTTCACCGTTTTTCCTTTTGTTTTTTTTCCTTTTTTTTTTTTTTCCCTTTTGTCCCAATTTTTCTTTCCCAATATGACTGATATGGAAACTCATATGGAAAATGTTAAAAATGAATGTACACATATAACCTAAAATTAAAAAAAAAAATGCAAACGAGGCAAGATTTTCTATTTCTTCTGGTAGTTTAGAAAAGACTTTTATTTTGCAACTGGTATGATGTATAAATAGTATAGTGCATTAAAAGAACAGATAAAAATCTGATCTGGGTTTAGACAAGTCATTAACTTCTGAGTCTATTTTCTAGAAAGCCAGTATTAACGGAGTTACAGCAAGAATCTAAATTAAATTATAGAATTTTGATGGTTCCTAGACATTTATAATTTGCTTATCATTACACACCAAATAAAAACTGTTAACTTTTGTGTGGCATTTAAGGAATTAAGGAATAAAAAGGAAGAAGCAAGAATAAAAGGTCCAAAGACATTGTCTATCAAAGTAGATTAATACGTGAAAACCCAGGAAAAATTTTTTTAAAAGTTTCTACCTTTTGGAATAAAAGGGGAAAGGAGAGAGTAGAAATCAAAATACTTTATAATATGGAACACATTGACAACAGGTAATTTTTTTTCTTCTGAATCACAACTCAATATTCAATTACCTGATCCCTTTATTTCCCTAATTAGAAGTCATAACTACAAACAAAAAAATCAATTTGCTAGAGCCAATGATTCTTTTTAAAAATTTCATCTTTCACACAGTAAACCTACAAGTAGAAGTTGTACCTATAAGCAGAAGGCCAAATTTGCACTATTCTTTCTAAGTCAGAAATAAAAACATTCTTAAAATTTTTATCATTTTCTCAGGAAAGAGAACTACATAAATTGTGTGTTGAAAGATTCAAAAAAGTATTTTGGGGTTAAAACCATTAACCTACTTCCTAAAAGTAGAAATAGAACATAGCAATAGTAGAAAATAAAAATGCTAAGTGGTTGCATTTATTCTGCCTTTTTCACTCATTCATTTACTATTTCTGAATAAGTGGTACTCTTTTAATTAAGTCCTTGACCTTGCCTTCCCCATGTTTACTAGGCAACTAGGTGGAATGGATTTGGAATCAAGAACACTCAAGTTTAAAGCATGTGTAGATGCTAGATATGTGACCCTATACCAATCATGTAACCTCTCAGTCTTGGTTTCCTCATTTACTCCCAGAGTTTTTGTGAGGATCAGGTGAGATCATCCATGTGAAGCATTTTACAAATTTTAAATTACTCTATAAATGCTAGCCACTATTGCTTTAGTCTTAGTATTTCTTCAAACAATATTTTCTATTATTCCTTCACATCAAGTATGGTTAGAGAACAACAAGTCTAATTATCATCTAAAATTCAAGGGGTGAGGAAATCATAAGAGAGGGAAAAAGACCCACATGTGCAAAAATGTTTGTAGCAGCTCTTTTTGTGATGGCAAAAAATTGGAAAATGAATAGATATCCATCAATGGGGGAATGGCTGAATAAGTTATGGGATATGAAAGTAATGGAATATTATTGTTCTATTTTTAAAAAGGGCTGATTTTAGAAAGACGTGGAAAGATTTAGATGAATTTATGTTTAGTGAAATAAGCAGAACAAGGAATACATTGTAGTCAGTAACAGCAAGATTGTGTGATGACCAACTATAAAGGACTTGGTTCTTCTCAGCAGTTCAGTGATCTAACTTTGGATGGAAAACGCCATCTGCATCCAAAGAAAGAACTATGGATACTGAGTACATTGAATAAATCAATACGTGCTATATATATATGATTAAACCTTTTTTGTGCTTTCCCCCCCCCTTCTCTTGGTTTAACCCTTTTGTTCTTATTTTTCTCTCCCAACATGATTCATAAAGAAATGTGTTACTTAAAAAAAGAATATACATGTATAACCAGGAAAAAAAATTTTAAAAAACAAAATAAAATAAAATTCAAGGTATATACAGGTTGTATTTCTGGGTCAAGTTCACTGACTGGAGTCATGTAGCAGATGTCTCCGTTTCTATCCTGGCTTTTCTAAATATACAGAAAAGAATGGTTGGGATTGATATTTCTTGATTATCCTATAGTTTTGTTTTGTTTTTGTTTTTCACAGAAGGTAAGGTAAAGTGATGATTCTTTTTTCTTTTCTAATTATTCTACGTTTTCCTCAAAATTACTTTTCGCTACTTGGAAATATTCAAGTTTTCTAAAAGATTATACACATCTGATTTCTAGTTATAGGTTGGCGTTGTGATTAATGCACTTATTACTAAACCACTAACAAAACTGATTAATAGAATTCATCTCAAAGTGACTTATCTATTCTGTATTCAGTAGGTATAGTAAAATTAAGAAATGCTGGTAAGAATTACTTGTAAATTTTATAATATATATATATATATGTATGTATATGTATATGTATAAATATATATATATATTCATGCATACATACAAATATTTACATGTGGCTTTACAATGCTCAAAATTTGACATAATCAACAAAACATCACCCACAAATAGGAATATATAGAGGGTCTATATCCTGAATCTGCTAGGATTCTGTGCTGAAAATCTTTCATAATAGCAAACTCCGTTTGTGAACATGTTTACCTATTTAATTACTTACCTGATATAAGTAGCGAAATTAGTGAATAACTATAGAAATATCACTGAATAATAACTTATCTTTAAAGAATCTTATGATTTTAATATATGTGTGGGACATCTTAATATAAAAGAGTCTTTAATACAGTGTTTTGATTTACTAAATCAAATGTTTTTAAAGTCAACAAACAAGTATAGTGAAATTGATATAAAAAAATGGACCTTATTTTTTTTTTTCCAACAATGTTATGAAACATTTGGCTTACAAAGCCTTCAAATTTCAGGTCATGCAAAGTACAATGGAGTAACACATAGTGGGCAAATTGTAAGTTGCAGCATATCACCAGGCAGCAGAAGTTGTTTAAAAAAAAAGTATCATTAAAGTGCTAAATGATCTGAATAGTGGCCAATGAGAGAAAGAGCACTGAGCAGCAATGGATGTTCAATTGAGAGTCTTTAGATTGCATAAGAATGCTCAATAATGTCAAGAGACCTACAGAAAGAAATTCAGGATGAGACTTCTCGTAGAGGAGTTATAGGAGAATATTTTAATGTTCTCAGACCTACTCAAATATCAGAGTATAATAAAATATCAAGCTTGCAGTAAATACCTTGCAAACTTTAAGTCTTTCAAACTAACACTAGTGACTAAAAGTAAAAAGATTACTGAAACTGCTATACGGTCACTACCCACCCACAAGTCCAAGATTAGAAAATAAAACTGATATAATCTGCATCCCTTGGTTATTCACAATTATACTGTGATAAAAGTTAATGGGAAGGAAGATGGATAGATGAACCTATGAATACATCTCAGCACAAATTCAACTACAGGGAAAACAATTGAAAGTATATGAATTATAATGGGGTCAATTTTATCTTTTAATGCAAAAAGCAGAACTACTCATTTACCAGAATTTACAAAGGGAGAATCTATCTTTTGTTGCAGACAGTAGGTCTCCAGATTATTCTTTGGCTTTTTCCATTTTTGAAAGCCTAGAAAGCCTTGAAAATATGAAACAATTATATAGGAATTTCATGTAATTTCAGCACTGTCAATAACACTAGCATAAAGTAGAGACTGCAAGAATATCCACATATCCTATCTACAAAATTGAGGAAATGCCCTTGGAATCAAAACAAATCAGAACACCCACATTGTAGAAGTTGTAATTTAGGTTAAAATTTAATGTTCTCAGATTCAATGGGTTTTTTTCCAATGAGCAAAATTATATTGGATTCAAATTTAACAGTTCAAGAAGATACTAACTCACAATATCATCTCATGAATTGTTTACTTTTCCTTTTCTCATCCTTAGTAATGACACATCTTTTACAACAAGCTACTCTGCCAGAAGGAAAACAATAGTATCCCCACTTTTTTCTTGGGTCTCTAGAAAACCTTGACAATCTTACTCTTGGACTATTAGACTTTCTCTTTTCTGGATTTTTATTCTCCAACTTTATCTTAAATCCAAAATATTCTGTTCCCTGAAATTAAAAAATTTTTTTTTTTTCTGCTCCTTTGATCATTTTACTCTCTATACAGGTCCTCTAGTGGCTTCCCATAACCCTCTTAAATCACATTCAAGCTTTGCCTTCAAATTTTCACCAAGATGGTCTCCCCTATATCTACATCTAGTCTCATTTTTTATATTTTAACCTTCTCTTCCATCCCAGTCAAAGCCATGGTATAACTTCTTGCAGGAAATCTCTTTCTTTCTGCCACTCCCAAACTTGTACCTAAAGATAGTTTATCTAACGTGAAATAAACTCTTCATTTCTTGCTAACCCAACATTCTTTTCCTCTTAAAGATGCTGGATAATTTTTCATTTAAAGATTTTCTCAGTTTATTCTCATTCTCTAAGTTTTGCTTTTTAATTCCTGAAAAATTTGGTAGTTACCTAATTGAGCTAACTGAATTCACTTCAAATTTATGTTATTTAATCTCAATTGGGCCATTATAATAGCAAGTCAATTCTTTTAATCTCCCCTAACAGATTCTCTATTTCACCTACTACTATTATAAACTTTTTCTTTTTGTTACCTTAGGAAATACTGGGTAGGCTTGAGATCTTTAGGAAGCATCTACTATGCATTGTGCTAAGTACTGGAGATACAAAGAAAGGCAAAAACAGTCCCTGTCCCAGAGAAGCTCAATCTAACAGAGAAAACATGCAAATAATTATATAAAAACAATGTACAACATACAAGATATACAAGATACTCTCAGAAATAAAACAAAAACATTAAGGAAGCGTGGGAAAATCTTATTACTGGTGTAATTTTAACTGATAGATAAGGAAATGAGGAAAGTCTGGAGGCAAGGCAAGAAGAGAATTTCAAGAAAAGTGAAAAGGCATAGATAAGAGCCGGGAAATCAAGTATCTTATTTGAGGAATAACAAAGAGACCAGTCAGTAGATTTTAGAATAGAAGGGTAGACTAGAGAGGCAGGAAGGATCCAGGTTATAAATGGTTCAAGAACACTGGGTAATGAGTGTAAACTGTTTGCATTTATGGTTTTTTCCCAGGTTATTTTTACCTTCTGAATCCAATTCTTCCTTTGCAACAACAACAACAACAACAACAACAAAATTCGGTTCTGCACACACATATTGTATCTAGGATATACTACAACATATTTAATATGCATGGGAATGTCTGCCATTTAGGGGAGGGAGTGGAGGGAAGGAGGGGAAAATTCAGAACAGAAGGGAGTACAAGGGATAGTGTTGTAAAAAACTACCCATGCATATGTACTGTAAAAAAAAGTTATAATTATAAAATAAAAAAAAATAAATGCCTTCAAAAAGAAATGAAAGCCATCTATAGTTATATGAAAAAATGCTCTAAATCATTGTTG
Source organism: Sminthopsis crassicaudata (assembly GCF_048593235.1). Classification (NCBI taxonomy): domain Eukaryota; kingdom Metazoa; phylum Chordata; class Mammalia; order Dasyuromorphia; family Dasyuridae; genus Sminthopsis; species Sminthopsis crassicaudata. The sequence continues at coordinate 278,043,305 of NC_133620.1, read as the reverse complement.
ATTAGAGAAATGCAAATTAAAACAACTCTTGAGGTACCACCTCATATGAGGATGTGGGAAAATTGGGGCACTAATGAATTGTTGGTGGAGTTGTGAAATGATGGAACCATTCTGAAGACCAATTTGTAACTATGCCCAAAGAGCATAACTGTATATATCCCTTGATCCATCACTGTCTCTACTAGGTCTATATTCCAAAAAGATCATAAAAGAGGGGAAAGGATCCACATGTACAAAAATGTTTATAGTAGCCCTTTATGTAGTGGCAAAAAATGGCACAAAAAAAATTTAGTAGATGCCCATCAATTAGGGAATGGCTGAATAAATTTGGATATGAAAGTAATAGAATATTATTGTTCTGTTAAAAATGATGAACAGGCTGATTTTAGAAAGACCTGGAAGATTTACATGAATTAACGCTGGGTAAAACATAGCACTAGCAACATATTGTACACAGCAATAGCAAGACTGTGTAATGATCAACTATGATAGATTTGGTTCTTCTAAGTAGTTCAGTTAATCAAGGCAATCCCCAATAAACTTTGGATGGAAAACATCATCTGTATCCACAAAAAGAACTATTGGAGACTGAATGTAAATCAACATGCACTATGTTCCTTTTCCCTTTTGTTCTGATTTCTCTCTCTCAATATAATTCATAAGGCTATATGCCAAAAAAATGCATGTATATGTATAGCCCTCCCAAAAAAAGTTGCTTTTTACGTTTAACGAGAGAAATAAAAATCAAATAAATGGCTTTAAAAGCCAAGTATAGAATTATATATATTTGATCATAGAACCAACAGAGAATCATGGAATTTATTGCATAGAGGGAATATGGTAACTTGCATTTTAGGAAGATTATGATCAATTTGACAGTTGAATGAAAGATGGACTGAAGTGGGAAAGAGATTTGAAACAAAGAGACTTATCAGCAGGCTATAGAAATAGTTCAAGCACTAAGGCCTTCACCAGGGTGGCGGTAAAGAAGTATGGAAGTTAAGATTGGGAGGAAAGGAAGGGGAAGAAGAAAAGGAGAGAGGAAAAGTATGCAATATATATTTCAAAAACATATAGATTGGATATGAGGAGTGAGAAAGAAAGAAGCAGAGGATGACATCTAGGTTGTGAGCCTAGGAGATTAGGAAACTGGTGATAATTGAAACAGTAAATAGTGAAGGTAGGATAAGGGGAAAGCTTTAATGGAAAAATCATTATCAAGTTCAGTTTTGGACATTTTGAGTTCAAGATAGCTATAAAACATCCAGTTTGAGAAACCCAATAGCTAAATTATTGAAGATATATAAGTAGAGGTCAGGAAAAAGATTAAGGCTGTATAAAAACAAATCTGAGTCATTTGCAGAGATAATTTAATACATGGGAGTTGATGGGATTACCAAGTGATGTAGTATGGAGGGAGAAGAGTGTCTGGGATAGAGCCTTGAAAAAAAATCATGATTAGTAGGCATGGCCTATGTATACAGATAGAACTGCAACAAAGGCAACTGAGCAGAAGTCAAGTAGGACAGAGTAGTCACAAAAATATAGGAAGAAAAGAGTATTAAAGAAAAAAGAGTGAATGAGAGTGTCAACTGCACAGAGATGTCAAGAAAGATAAGGACTAATGATGGAGTCCTGATGATGAAGATCAGTGAAAGATGAGGTCCATATGATTTGGAAATTAAGAAATCATTGTTAGCTTTGATGAAAAGCTGCTTGATTAAAGCAGCTTCTGTTAAGTGAGGCTATATGTCAGACATCAGAAAAGTCTGAAAGGAGAAATTAAGTGTAGGCATCCATTATAGGTAACTTTTCAAGGATGTTAGCCACAAAAGAGAAGAAAAATATAGGACCATAGGAAAAGTAAAGAAGTATAGGACAATCTGGGATGAACAGATTAAATGAGTTTTTGAAGATGGAACAGACATGGAGGTGTTTGGCAAGGAAGGGGGGAATCTCTTCATATGAAGGAGGGGAAATCAGCAGAAGGCAGCTGAGTGATGTGAGATGGGTATAGAAAAAGTTAGTAAATGGCCTCAATTTTTCTCATAAAATATAAGGCAAGAGGATAGGTAGAAGGGCAGCTATAGCAAATTTAAGGAGAATGAAAAGGATTAGAAAAGTAACGGAAATAAATGATAGGAGTTACAAAAAAAAAAAAAAGAGGGGGAAGAAATTACTTAAGACTTAGTTGGGATTGTTTAACAAATTTGTAGAGAATCTAGTTAGCACAATTTCATGACTTTTTCTTTTCATTCAGTAGCATGTGAGTAGCAGGAAAGGTAGTAGATAATAGAAATAATTCAAGGTTGGATTTGAACAAAACTAGCAACTGGATAAAAGGGTAAAAGAACTCAACAGAAGATACTCTAAAGTTGAAATATATCAAGATTAGGAAGAGAAGAAAGTGTAGACAGTACAGGGATGTTAAGACAGGGAAAGAATTGAGGGAATAGAGAAATTGAAGGTTACAGTGATGATGAAAAATAGGTTAGGAGTTGGAAGACAAAGGGAAAGGTGCAGCAATAAAAGATTATGGTCCTATAAAGGGAATTTCATATGGATAATGGTGAGACCAGGAAAATAACCAATTCTGCATTGTAATTGGGGGGGGGGTTGAGGGAGAGGGAAAGAGTAGCTCTTGGGATATCGGCAAATTGAGAACTGGCAGGTTAGGGTACTTGAGGTGGTATTAATATATATATGTTAACTGGAAAGTCTATAAGCTCAAGTAATAGTAATGTTTGTAGGATGATCAGCTGTAAATGACTCAAGACTATTCTGAAGGACTTATGATGTAAAATGCTATCCATATCCAGAGAAAGAACTGACTGTCTGAATACAGATGATGCATACTTTTAAAACTTTTTTTCTTGAAGTTTTTTTTTTTTTTGGAGGAGGAGGGGAAATCTATGTTTTCTTTCAAAACATGACTTTTATGGAAATGTTTTACATAACTTCACATGTGCCTTCTCAATGGGGAGAGGGAGGAAGGAAGAGAATCTGGAGCTCAATGTTTTTAAAAACCAAATGTAAAAAAATTGTTTTACATGTACTTGGGAAAAATAAAAATATTAAAACAAATACATATGTTTAAATCCTCTCATATAAGGGCAGGAGTTGAGGAGAAAAGATATTGTATTCATTGAGGAAGCAAATAAGAGTATATTGGAACTTCTTAGATAATCTTTAAGCAAAGTCTGGATGATCATTTATCAGGTTCTTTGTAGAAAGAATCATTTTTCTAGAATGGGTCATAAAGTATATGGTCTCTGAAGTATTTTCCAATTCTGAAATTCTATGAGTCTCTCATTAAGACTTATCATTTCTACCTCCATTTCCCCCAAGAGGAGAACTGGGCCTCAAAATAAAGTCAATAGAGGTTGTGTACTGTAACCTGCTTTTTTAACTTGATCCACAAATCAGAACCCTTTGTCATTATCTTTTCCTTTATTTCAATCTCTGATGCAGAGATGGCCCTTGCCTCTCCAAGACAGATCCCCTTCATCTGCTTGTTTCTTTGATCCCATCACCTCTTTTAATTTCTCCAACAAATTGCCCTCACAAACACCTCTCAGCCTCTCCCTTTCAACTACCTCCTTCCTTGATACCTAGAAAGAAACCGAGGTCCCCAAAATATCTCTTAAAATATCTTATGTCCTTCTCTTTCACATCCAAATTCCTAAAAAGCAAAACAAAACAAAAACTCCTTTGCATATTTTTACCTCTATTTCTCCTTCTAATGTCTCAATTCTAGAATAACTGGCTTGAAACCTCTCTCCAAAGTCACCTGTAACCAATTAATTGCAAATTCTAAGAGCCGCCACCTCCTCATGAATAGTACTATCTTCTGGGTTTTCATGACACTATTCTCTCTTGGTTATTTTAATTATGTTTCTTTCTTTGCTAGAAACTGAGTATACCCCAGGGTGCTCTCTTGGACCCACTTCTCCATATTCTTTTATTTCCATGTAGAGGAGTCCTAGATCTGGCCTGAGCTCTAGTCCTCCACGAACTGTCTATTCCCCAATTCTGATAGGATGCCCCCAGGAAAACTGAACATAACCAAAACAGAACTCATTATCTGTTGCTTCTCAAACCTACCCAATCTTCTAATCCTCCTTATTTTTGTCACTACCCTTCTAGTCAACCAGATCCTGAAGTCATCCTCTATTCCTTATCCTTTCTACCCCCATATTGGTTACCAACTCCTGTCAATTCTACTCCCACATTTCTCATCCCTCCCCCTTTTTCATTCACACAAAGAATCATCATCCTAATACAGGATCTCATCTCCCCCACCTTTTTTGGAGAGAGTAAGTAATCACAATTAATCACATTTACCATTTGCTTCCACTTTATCTGAGTCAGAAATGCTCCTGGACTGAAGTAGCTTTAAATTTTATTTTATTTTACAATTAAACTTTTATTTTCTCTTCCTTTCATTTCTCCTCCTCTGGAGGTGCCAAAATAAACAACACAGATTATTGGTTTTCCAGAGTTGTTGCCTAAAAGCTTGATAAATTAAGACAACTCTAATTCTCCTCTGATTTTTTATGGCTAAAATTTTTATTCTTTTGGCTTATTTTTCATACCAACTCCTCCCACATTTAAATACTTTCAAAGTTCTTATTAAACTACAATATCCTTTCTTCAGCTAAAGATATCAAAAAAATCAATTTAATTCAAAGATTTTTTTTTTCCTCTGGAGGGAAGGGAGAAAGACTAACAAAATTCTTATAGCAAATATGTATAATCAGGCAAAACAATTTCTCTTATTGGCCATGTCTAAAAATCTCATCACTTCTTGCCTAGACTATTGAAATAGCCTTTATTTCTGTGTCTCAAGTTTCTTCTCCATTCAATCCTCCACAAAACTGCCAAACATATAATATCCTTAGGTCTGACATTACATTCCTTCTCAATTAATTTCACAGTGAATCAAGGTTTTTTTTGTTTTGTTTTGGGGGGGGGTTGAGAAAATTTCTCAAAGGTATCTGAGGAAGGAAGGATACTAAGCACTTGGGAAAAATTATGGACATTATTTCTACCAACTACTAATATATTAATCAGGATTTGCAAAAATTACATTCTACAATAGCAATACCTAACCCACCTCCAAAAATTTTATGACAATATGAGAGAAAACATAAGGCAGCATGGCGCAGTAGACCATGCTCTTGGAACTAGAAGTTCAAGTCCTTCTATTACACATTATTAGTTGTGTGAGACTGGGGCAAGCCATCTAACCTTTTGCTGCTCTAAGAGTTAAATTTCAAAGAAAGTAACTATCTATGTGGGTAAAGGGATTTCCTTACTGAGTAGTAGTATATACCAATGAAATAACAGGTCTGAGCACCAGCCCTAAAATCAGGAGGACTTGAGTTCAAATGTGTCTCAGACTCACAATATTTCCCAGCTGTGTGACCCTGGGCAAGTCACTTAATCCCAATTGCCTCAGCAAAAGAAAAAAAAAAAAAATCACAAGTGTGATTTTCCTGTTCCTATTCCTATTCCTGTTTAGTGATATGAGAAAAGAACAGGAAAGCTTGAGAAAATTATATTTCAGAGTAGAAAATATTTTTAGAGTAACACAACTGATTGAATTGTACAAAGACTATAAAATCACACTGTCCCTTATCAGGCAACATACAATAATAGAATTAATTCATCAACAGATAGACAGACAATACAGATAGCTATTGAAATGAGCCCAGAATTTAAAAAGATGTAGAATAGTCAGTTGGATTATGTTTGGGAAAACTTGTAGTATATTAGTTCTGTGGTAATGCTTATTTTGAAAATAGGAATTTGTTCCAATGCAACCAATAATTTAAGGAATAATATGAGCATAATGCAAATTTTTAATCTGCTAGTGTACAATTTCATCCTCAAGAAAAAAAATGTAGAAAAATTGTACCTTGCTGAATTGAGCCACATAGATATATAGAGAGAACACACATATTTCCAGCATCTATCAGCTACTTTATTTTACCATGTGTTCTTTTTAAAGGTTGTTTTTTGCTATTTTTTTTGCATTTGTGAGCTCATCTATATGTATATATGAACAAAATCTCCCAAATATTCAACATCCCAAACATGCCTAAAGATCCTAGTTCAAAAACTCCTAGCAGTGCATGAGAAAGCTTTAAGAATTGAAGAGAAGCTTGAAAGTAAAAAGCATTTCGAAAAAAAATGAGAGAAATATGTGATATCTCCAGAGCAATTGGCATAAAATAGGCATTAGACACAATGTCATAAAAATAAAACAAATGTCTAAGGCTAGAACAATGAAGCTGTAATCCAACAATGCTGTCCTCTTACTCATAGCTGTTGATTATGTTAGGTCCCCCAAGAACTCCTGGGTCTATGGGGAGTAGGACAGAAGCTGAGTAGAAACCCAAGATTATAGATGCTGACACTATTAATTGTGGCACTTATGTATTTCTTAATAATTTCATATGTTAAAAAAAAACTGTACTACTGTTCTTATTAGATTTCTTTTTTTTAATGTGTGTAACTGAAGAAGTTTTTAAGTGTTGTGCCCCAAACTCAATTTTCTTCATAGACCCCTATGGTTTTTTACTATGCAACAGTAGAGTGATTTTTAGGAACATGTCCCACTATAGCAGAATTGACTATAATTTTATAAATTCAAGTCTCCCTTACAGAAGTAGTGATGGGTTATATATACTGAGTCATTTATACTGTCTTACCTGGATTTCCCTTGTGACTAATTACACATTTCATCAAATGTCTGGCCAAGATTAATGTCAACAGTCTACAGTTATTCAATAGTTTATCTTAATAGGAAGCAAATTACCTAACAGGTGCCTTGGTCTTATTAGAGAAATGGTCCACAGGGGAAGCTAGGTGGCGCAGTGGATAGAGCACTAGCCTTGAATTCAGGAGGACCTGAGTTCAAATATGGTCTCAGACACTTAACACTTCCTAGCTGTGTGACCCTGGGCAAGTCACTTAACCCCAGCCTCAGGAAAAAAAAAAAAAGAGAGAAAAAAATGGTCCACATCATTCAAAATATTGCTGACAACTAGCACAAAATGTCAAAATAGAGATTATCTGGTTTTTCAGAGTTGTTGCCTTAAAGCTTGATATATTAAAGACAATTCTAATCCTCCTCTGATTTTTATGGCTAAAACTTTTATTCTTTTGACTTATTTTTCATACCAACTCCTCCCACATTTAAATACTTTCAAAGTTCTTATTAACTACAATATCCCTCCTTCAGCTAAAGATATCAAAAAACTCAATTTAATTCAAATATTTTTTTTTTTTTCTCCTCTTGGAAAAACATCTCCCCATCTCATTAAGGTTGGAAGTATAATAGCTCATGGATCTCAGTCTATTGCTGATCAACACAGAATCATTATGCTGGTCAGAGTGCTTAAGGAACCTAGATCCCTCATTATAGCTTCCCTCCATTCCCCACCATATTGATGCTAGTCTTGGTACAATACAAATACTTGATCATCTTTAGACCCCTAGACCCCTACTACTGAAGAGAACTCCTAATCTCAAGAGATCAGTAGTCTGCCTTCCCCACAGTAGGAGATACAGATTAGCGTCATGACCCCTTCAAAAAAGATTCATAAGAACCAACACAGTGTTCAAGGTACTGCTATCTATATGTTGGAACCATATAAAAGAAAACCGTTCTTGCCCTCAAGAACAAATAATCTACTGGAGTGAAACAACATGATCGTTGAGAAATATAACATGAAAGAGATGTCATTGATTGAATATTGGAGAGCAGGAAAAATGAAAGAAGTTAAAGATAAGCAAAGGTTGTATTCCTAAGCAATGTTAATACAACAGGGCCCAGGAAAAAGTCTTGAAGTATTATCCAGTCTTACTGAGCAAAAGGAGAATTTTCTTAGATTTCTTAGAAACTTAGAAAAAATGGACAGAGAGAATGAAGAAGAACCAAGAGCCAACAGTTTCAAAGTCTCAAAGGAGGGAGGAAATATCCAGAAGGAAAAGGTATTTGATGAAAAGCTTCAAAGATTTAAAGCAGAATAAAGACTGAAAAAAAGGACAACTTTTTGGATTGGACAAATCAATCCAACTGGACAAATCCAAACTGGTTTGATTGGTTAAAATGGGTTTGGAAACTTTGGAGAGAGAAGTTTCTGTGGAAAGGCAGAAGGTTGAAAGCCAGTTTATAATAAAATGTACCTTCCTAGTGAAGAAGTGATGAGGCAGGACTCCCAAGGATGGTGAAAAATGGAGTCCATCTATTTCAAAGACTATACTCTTTGTATAATGTAACAAAAACAGCACTGTGCATGTGGGACCACATAAACTTGCTATTGTATGTAGTTTGCCACCTGGTATCCCTCTGCTTCAATTTCAACACAGGTTGTCCCCACTCCCTGACTTCTCAGGATGGCCGAAAACCCTTAGGGGAGATGGGGAACCGAACCAGACATTGTTAGCAAGTTCCCTCTGGGCTGAAGAGTCTTATACCTCACCCAGTTTCCCCACTGACTGTGACCCTCTACATGTGTCCCCACCTGATACATTGTTGGTGGACCTATGAACGGATCCAACCATTCTGGAGAGCAATTTGGAACTATGCTCAAAAAATTGTCAAATTGTGGATACCCTTTGATCCAGCAGTGTTTCTATTGGGATTATATCCCAAAGAGATCTTAAAGAAGGGAAAGGGACTCACATATGCAAAGATGTTTGTGGCAGTCCTCTTTCTAGTGGCAAGAAAATGGAAACTGAGTGTTGGAGAATGGCTGAATAAATTATGGCATATTAATGCTATGGAATACTATTGTTTTGTAAGAAATGACCAGCAGGATGATTTCAGAGATGCTTGAGAGACCTACATAAACTGATGCAAAGTGAAATGAGCAGAACCAGGAGATCATTATAGACGGCATCAACAGGACTATAAGATGATCAATTCTGATGGACGTGGCTCTCTTCAATAATGAGAGGATTCAAACTAGTTCCACTTGTCCATCTACACCCAGAGAGAGAACCATGGGAACAGTGTGGAACACGACATGGCATTCTCACTTTCTCTGTTGTTATTTGCTTGCATTTTGTTTTCTTTTTCAGTTTTTTTCTTCCTTCTTGATCTGATTTTTCTTATGTAGCAAAATAACTGTACAAATATGTATACATATATTGGATTTAACATGTATTTTAACATATTTAACATGTATTGGGACTACCTGCCAGCTACAGAAGGGGGTGGAAGGGAGGAGGGGAAAATCTGGAACAAAATGTTTTGCAAGGGTCAATGTTGGAAAAACTACCCATGCATGTGTTTTATAAATAAAAAGCTTTAATTTAAAATTTTTTAAAAAGAAAGAAATGTGTCAATTTTACCAATGGAAATGAGAAGAGATCCACAGAATATGTTTTGAGATAAAGGATTCCATGCCAAAACCAATCTATTCCTGATACATTTTGAAAAAAATAAATATAACCAAGCCAAGCCAATGGTGGCCTCCAGTGTGTTTTGAAGAAAAAGTCAAATATATTTCCCCAATGTCATCTTCTTATGTACATACTTTGGCCCCATCTTACTAAAGCATTGGCATATATAAATTTATCAGATTAATAAAAGATCACAAGAGGATAAGATCCAAATTCTTCAGATCCACAACACCAAAGGGGACATGGCAGAGGGAAGGGGAAAAAAAAATTGTTAATTTCAGAATAATCATTCTGTTTCTACTCCTCTCTAACTTTCATTCACTTGTCATGGTGCATTAGATAGGACAAAAGAATTAAAGATAAGAGAATGACCTCACTGCAAATAAAAAACACTATTTGCCCTGGGAAAAGGAAAAATATAGTTAACAAAATGTCTTTTTAAGCAGAAAGAAAAAAATGATAAGGGGCAGCTAGTTGGTGCAGTGCATAGAGTCCAAACCCTGAAGTCAGGAGATCTGAGCCTGAGTTCAAATTTGGGCTCAGACACAACACTTAGTAGGTGTATGAACCTGGGTAAGTCACTTAATCCCAATTGCCTCAGCCAAAAAAAAAAAAAAAAAAAAAGAAAATTTACAAAAATAATAAAATTAATTTAGTCACTGGCCCTTCAGACACACTAACATTTGCCCTCAAGTAATTTGCCAGGCATTGCTGCATATAGATATCTCTTTATTGATCATTTCTACACAATGAAGAAGGAAAATACACTACTAAAATTCAAATTACTAATTCAAGAAAAAATAGAAAAAATCCTTGTCAAAAAATGTTTATGATCTGACACATAGGAAAAGCAATCCAGAAAAAGAATTAGTGTGAATATCTTGTTTTCCAGATTTTATATTTAAAAAAAAAAAAAAATCAAAGTATCATAATCTGTCTTTAGTTACTTCAGATATCTTAGAAATAATAGCACTGACCTGGGTAAAATTTTTTCCAAGCAATTTCTACTATTTTTGTCCCATAAGAACCAACTAACTTTCTCTTTTTTTTTTTTTTCCTTTCTTTCTTTGTTGAGGCAATTGGGGTTAAGTTACTTGCTGAGGGTCACACAGCTAGGAGTGTTAAGTGTCTGAGGGTAGATTTGAACTCAGGTCCTACTGACTTCAGGGCTGGTGCTCTAACCACTGCACCACCTAGCTGTCCCATAAAAACTTTATTAAGCTAACAAACTTTTATGCAAATATGCATTATATATCTTCTATGAACATGATACAGTTAAGTGAAACAAACAGTTCATAGTTATGATGACTTATCTTCACTCCCTCAAAATCCCCAATAGTCTTATAAATTTGTTCCTTTCACTTAAAACTTGAAATTTTGTCGATCACACTTTATCAACTTAACAAACTAATCATGTCGGCTAAGTAGTTAGGAAGACAAAACTAATTTCTTTTCATGCCTCAAAGAGAACAGTGGAAGAATCTCCCAATTTTTTTTCTCAGATTTTTTAGGTAAGAGTCATTATCATGGAGCTTTCTTTAACTACTATATTTCAAAGCAAAGGAAACTGAGAATAAAGGTAGATAAGCATCTCACTTCAGGTTTCATTAAATTAGTCAAATTTAAATGACTGGGGTGAATTGACTGTTGGCAACTAAGAATTCTGAGTCCCAAGAGTTTCTTGAAATACCCATCTGTGTTTCTTTGAGCCAAATATATATATATATATTTCTACCCACAAACATTAGGTTGTGTTTTGAAAACTAAGTAAGGCAAAGGAGATGTGTGTAAAGGCCAACAGATTAATTAAAGGATCATGTGTGGGGAAAATGACTAAGTAGGTAAATTGGGGACAGATTATGAAGAGACCTGAAAGTTTCAGATATTTCAATTTGACATGGTAGGAAGCAGGGAGCCATTTAAGATTTTTGAGTAAGATAAATGATATAATGCAAGAAATCAAAATCTCCAATTTATTCTGTGCCAAAATAATCTGAGGCATATAGACCGAACCACATCACTTTTTGTAACCTTCATTGCCTTCCTCAAGGATAAAAAGCATAAACTTTTAGATTGACCATTAACATCCTCTACAATGCTCCAATTTATCTTTCCCACCTCTATAGTTCCAATCAAACAAGCCTACTAGTTAGTCTATTAACTTGACATGGCCTTTCTCTTCCATGCATTTTCACAAATCCCCTTAATTTGTATTACATTGCTTCTTTGTTTCAGATTCCATATCTTTCATCAAAACAGAGTTTAACTAACCCTTCCCCTTCTTCAGTGAAGTCCCCCTAATTCCTTCCATTAATGGTTCCCCCCCTCCTTGCTTTTCCTTCTTCGAATTACCTTGTATCTTCAGTTCCAGTTTCATTTTTGTCTTTGTAATGCCAGTATCTAACTTAGTGTCTTGCACTTAAGTAGATGCTTAATAAATGTTAGCTAAATTGAATTTCTGCCTATTCCAATTGATTTACCACAATTTTGTTTTTTACTTTTACTAAGGTCACAGAAAAACTCTTATTAAATCATATACCTAACATTCTCACAGAAATATCAATGGAATTAGCAAGCCCTGTTGATAGTCTAAGACACCAAATGCTCAAGTAAAAAATTAAATGTTCATATTTTTGAAAAACCTCTTTAAACAAAAACCTAGACTTAAGTGACATCTGTACCTGAAAAGCAGTGGCACCAACTGTTCAATTCAGTTAGATCAGCTGTTTAAGTCAGTTAGACCAACCATAAGATTCTGATTATTTCCATCCAATCAGCAACAGTCCTTTTAAGCAACATTCTGAAACATCATTTTTTTCCCCTCTGACTATATATCCATGTGTTGAAACTGTTTAATTTAGTTTTTTAAATGAGGTGAAATTAGATACATACAAAATAAAAAAAAATACAAAAAAGACTTTTGAGAATCCATCTAGTTAATTTTCCTATGTAAAAGCAGGACTATACCAGTATACACACACTCACAGATTCAGAAAGAACTTCAAGGCTCATATAATTTTATTTCTAGACTTAAACAGGAATTGTTTCTCAAAAATCCCAGACAAGTGATCATTTATTCAGTCCCTACTTAAAAATGTCCAGTGAGATAGGGAATGTACTGTTTCCTGAGATACCTCATTCGTTTAAAATCTGCCTCTTTACAGCTTCTATTCATTGTACTTAATTCTGAGCTGCAGCAAAAATTTCAGAATATCAGAAATGGGAAGATCTTGCAGGCCATTTAGTCAAAATCATAGTCTCTAAAGGAATCCCCACTGTGAAATATGCCTCAAGTGGACATTCAGCTTCTGCTAGGAAATCTTATCGAGGGGGGATAAACCTGCTGCCTCCTCAGGCAGCCCATTTTATTTTTTGATAGCTCTAATTGTTATTAAAGTTTTTCTTGACATTAAATTAAGCCATTGCTCATGGTTCTACTCTCTGAAGCTAAACTGTGCATGATGGCTCATCAAATTTGTGAAGACAGGTATGAATCTTTCCTTTTCTTGGCTAACATGGCAAATTACTTCAACTGATCTTCATACAAACTGGTCTCAAAGCCTTTTCCAATTCTGTTTATTGTATATTCCTCTAGTATATATTTCTTAAACTCAAGAGCTCAGAACTACACTTACTACTCTAGACATAATCTGAGGCAGAATGTTATTCAACTATGGATTCCTTATTTCCCCAAGCTGTATCTTCTTCACTGTAGCCCAAGACAGTATTGAATGCTTTTTTGACTGTCATATCATATGCCAGGTTAATATTGCTCTTTCATTCCATGAAAATCCTAATGTCCTTTTCAGACAGAGTACAATCTAATCATGTCTCCATAATTTTATAATTTTATATCTGATTTGTTGAATCTCAGTTATTTCATCTTACTAGATAATCCCATGCTCTAAAACGAATGGTGTTAACCATTAGATGGGGATCTAAAGATCCCTGTGGGCCCCTGTGAGCCACAGAATGATTCAGTTTTAAAATGTAATATTACCTATTTTTTTTTGTTGTTGTTAATTTTATTTTTTTTTTTAAATGTATTTTGTTAAAATTTTCCAATTACATTTTAATCTGGTTTGAGATACACTCAGGAGTGTTGTAGGTTACATGTGGCCCATGACTGTATGTCCTTTGCTCTATTCTGTAGAAATCTTTATGGATCCTGATTTTCATCCATCCATCCATTCCCAGTTTTGTGTAACCAAAAATTTGATGAGGGTGACATCTCTCCATTTTATCTGATAAAAATCATAGAACCAAACAATAGCCAAGCCTGAACCTTTAATGAAAAAAATGCTTTTTTCTATATGATGGCTCTAGAAAATTTTAAAGACCACAATGTCATCCCTGCATTTTCTCTTCTTAAAAACAAAAACATCTACATCTTTAACCAATCGTTATGAACAATGACTTATCAATAGTCTTCTAAGATATGATATGCAGTCATTCAGTCAACAAGCATTTATTAAATATTTTCCTTCTATCAGGCACTGTGCTAGGAATATGAAGAAGCTCACAGTCTAAAGATAAAGATAACATGCAAACAACCATGTACTTAAAAGATACATAATATGTAAATGGGAGATAATCTCAGAGGGAAGGGGGACCGAGAATGACATCTTACAGAAGAGATCTGAATTCAGTCATCAAGGAATCAGGGAAGCCAGGAGATGGAAGTGAGGAAGGAGGGAATTCCAGATATGGATGTGAAATGCAGCCACTGAAAAGTTTGTAGATGGAGTGTCCCGTATGAGGATCAGCAAGTATCTTGAATCAAAGAGTATTTGGAACAGAGTAAAGTATAACTAGTTTGAAAATGTAAGGTGAGGACAGGTGGTAAAAGGCTTTAAAAGCCAACCAGAGGAGAAATAATGGGGCAGCTAGATGGCGAAGTGGATAGAGCATCAACCTTGAAGTTAGGAGGACCTGACTTAACTTCCTAGCCATGTGATCCTGGGCAAGTCACTTAACCCCAGTTGCCTCAGGGAAAAAAAAAATTAGTCAACCAGAGCTTTTTATATTTGATCCTGCAAGTAATAGGGGCTCAGACTGAATACAATATTCTAGGCATATTCCAACCAGGGCAGAGTACAACAGGACTATCAACCCCCTCGTTCAGATACTGTGCTTTACATTCATGCATCCTAAAATTAAATTTGCTTTTCTGGCTGTTATATCCCATTGATGACTTAAATTAAGTACTCCACTAAAACCTAGATCTTTGTCATATAAACTGTTGTCAATCTCCTCCTGTACTTGTGCAGTTTAACTCAGGTGTAAGATTTTTGCATTTATACCAACGAATTTGTAATTTTAATGGCTTTACCCCATATTAGGTCACATTTAAAGCAATCTTTAGGTCATCTAATCCAAGCCCCTCATTTTACAGAATAGTAAACTGAGAACCAAAGAGGTTAAACGATTTGCCCAAACTCATGCAAACAATGGGGACAAGCAGAGCTGTTATTTTAAGTTTTTTGGACCATGATTCTGTTATTCAATCAATATATTAGCTATTACTTGTAGCTTCATAGCATCAGCAAATTTATACAAAGACATAAGTCTACTTTCCTTTAAAAAATATTAAGGATTGATGATCCCACAACATTGGAGAAACATCACTTCTCAGCTCTGAGAAATAATAAGTCTACTCCTAGGCCACTGGAACTTTGTGTTTCTAAGTTTGTTGCCCTGATAACTCCCTCTGGCCTCTAAGGATAAAATACCAACTCTATAGTCAGACAGAGAAGAGCCCATACAGTCAGATTCCAACCTTTCCTCCAAAGTATTTCCCCCCTTATTTTCCTTTCTATGTTCTATGCTCTGGCTAACCTGACCTATCTGTTCTCCCCAGAGCTTGGCATATGATCTCCTAGAAGCCTCCAAGCCTCTGCAGCTTGGACCCCCGACCTGGAATGTTCTCCCTTGCCAGTGCCTCTCTTCTCCCCATTCTTTGGAGGCTTAGCTCACATACCAGCTTCTCCTCAAAACTTTTCCTAATCTCCCACTTGTTAAAGCTCTCTCCATCCTTACATTATTTTATCAGATTATCTGAATCTAAAGTGACTCTTCCCCATCAAAAAGTAAGCTCCTTGACAAGTGATTACTTTTGATTTGTAGAACCAGTGCTTAGCACAGTAGATTTCACATTAATAGGCAACTAAAGATAAATTTGATGAACTGAATGTGCATATACACTTTATATTGTATTATGAACAAATTTTTAACATTCATTTTAGAATAATAAATGTTTGGTATTTGAATTATTGGCAAATTCATCCATAGTGCCAAAAATTATTTTTGCAGAAGAGACCCTTGATAAATGGTTCTTTCTTTCTAATCCCTCCCAAATGCATCGTGGTTCCAAAGCTTCAACCTTTTGGAGATGCCCATGAGACACTGGTGAATACTGCATTCAAGTACAAAGATAACATTCTTAAAACAGCTGGTAATGGGGTGGCACTGATCAGCTGCTTAGAGTTTAAGCACAACACTTGTTTCAATGATGAAATCAAATAGGTGGCATTCCATGATGAGCTGGTGAGTGACTTTATAAATCCTGGTCTTTACATATAAATATTAAAAATTGTAAAAGAAATTAAACTGTTGCCACACCTTTTTTTTTTTTTTTTTTTAACCTTTTATCAAATTCTAAGGAATCATGGTCTTTTTTAATACCCAGGAATTGTCCTAAAAAACC
Source organism: Sminthopsis crassicaudata (assembly GCF_048593235.1). Taxonomy (NCBI): domain Eukaryota; kingdom Metazoa; phylum Chordata; class Mammalia; order Dasyuromorphia; family Dasyuridae; genus Sminthopsis; species Sminthopsis crassicaudata. Next base: position 278,027,182 of record NC_133620.1, on the reverse strand, counting down.
AACTTCTCTGGAAAACACAGGATCTAATTCTTGACTTTCCTTTATCTAACTTGAAGGAGAGAAATTAAAATACTGTTTTAAAGTCTCACTCTTCATTGGAATTTAGAAACAATACTACCAATAAAACTGTCTAGTTTGCTTCAAATACCAACATCTTAAGCTAACTTAAATCTAAAGTCCTATTTATCTTTTTAAGCCAGAATTAGAAAATGATACCAATATATTACTAGCAAACATAGTATTTGATTAAAACATTTCCTTGTTTATTAATATTATTTAGAATTATTATCACTGTGGATTCCAAAAACTTCATAGTAGTCAATCAGGATTACCTAGATGCTCAATCTGAAACTTTAAAATGAGCATTTTGGAACAAGGAAGACAAAACAGATGATAATTCATTTTTATATAAGATTTTAAAGGTTTACAAAGTGCTTTCCTAACAATTATCCTATGAAATGTGGCAAATATTATTTTCACCATTTTACAGATAAGGAATCTAACTAAGGCATTGAGAAATTAACTATTTTGTCTGAAGCCACACAGTTATTAAGTAATATGGCATGAGAATCTGAACTTGGTTGGATCTTCTGAATTCAAGATTACAAGAGCTCTTTTCAGTGCACATGCCTTATCTTACTGAATTATTTGGAAAAAATAATCTGAAAGGTCATTATAATGACTAGAATTCCTGGATACAAAAATGGCAAGACCACCAGCTAACATACCTGAGGTTTAAGGAGGTATCCTGAGACAGGAAAAGAAAAAGTATCACAAATACCTATGGTAAAAATGGAAGAGCAATGGTAATCATATACATGCAAACAATTTATATGCCTGAAAAAATAGCCACAAAAATTACAAATACCTTGAAGAAAAGTGGGTACTCTGTAATAACAAGTCTGACTTGATAAAGGCCAAATCTTGTTGGACTAATTTCATATGCTATTGAATCGTAGGCCAGGTAGATCAAGATGAAGCAATAGGTGAAATCTATCATGATGTTAACAAGGTTTTTGATCCTGTCCTGTAAAAAATACAATAAGCAATATGATCTGGATAAATGGATTCCAAATTGTTTCATGAGGCATTTCTAGAACTTCCTTGAAAGACAGTGAGTGATTATGACAGACAAGTGTGAACTATGTCTATTTCATCCCAAAATATCTTGGGGTTTACTGGCTAGATTTCTTTCTCAAGAACCATGCCTTAAACCAAAATCAATCTGATTCTCACTGGCCACCAATAGTTTCTAGGCCAAGCTCTATTTGGTAACTGTTTGGGTCCTGATTGACTAAGAATGAATATAAATAGCAATCATTTCTGCTTTGGGCAGAAATTCTGAGGGTCTTCTCCCAGATTCAGAATTTATTTATTTAGTTGTGATTTTTGTTGTTGTTATTTTTTGACTAGGTGAAAGAGGAGATTCTTTGCATCAATTGCTACCTAGCCTTAATCACTAAATGAGTATGGGCTCAGTCAAACTGAGATCTGTAGAAGACCTTATTTTAAAAAGGTCGAGGTCAGGGGCAGCTCTATCAGTGGATAGAGCACCAACCCTGAAGTCAGGAGGACCTGAGTTCAAATATGACCTCAGAAACTTAACACTTCCTAGCTGTGTGACCCTGGACAAGTCACTTAACTCCAATTGCCTCAGGAAAAAAAAGGGGAGAGGGGTTGAGGTCTCCCTTTTCAACCAGGCCATCTCTAATCTTGATCTACATCCTGCCCCTGGACCTAGATGGCTCTGAAGGGGAAAGTGAGGCAGGTGACTTTGCACAACTTTCCTTTCCTCAAATCCAATTCATATGCAAGTCATCACATCACCTCTCTGATCCTCTTTGAGAAAGAAGGAAGAACTACAATCTTTAGAGCCCGTCTCTAGGTACCAAATATCTCACTATAAGCAAATACAGAAGAAATGAAACAAAAATTTTGGAACTTTTAAGTATGAAAGAAAAAACAAACCAGCTATTACAAGGCTACACTACTATTACCAATGATTTAATATCAACCTCTCAGTTTAAACAGAAAAGGTTAAGGTTAAGGCCCAGGGCTATTTAATTCCTCTAAATCAGGGATTTAAAATATGGAATCCTAACTCTAAGTCTGTCGGGAATTAGGAAATCAGGAGATGGGTGAATATTAAAAATATTTACTGGACACCAAGAGAGCTACTATAAGTTACTTCTTGGTAATGAATACAAGTTATCATTAAAACCTTGGAAGATAGGCTCAGAATTCAAAGATCTTTCCTAAATCAGAAATCTCAGAAATAAATAAAATACTTTACTTGGGAAAAAAAAAAAAAACCACAAACAATTAGTAAAACTGAACAAATGTAAACATTTTGGGTCCATCCAAAAGTAGTTTTAAAAAAAAAAAATATATATATATATATATATATATATATATATATAACCTTCATAGTATACAGCAAGCTTACCACGGGTCAGCAGTGTAACACTGTAGTTTAAAAAATATATTTTTTTTGGAAAATGGAAAAAATTGTTACAGTATGAGAAATTTTTACAAGATAATCTTTTCACCTTATCCAGCTCTAGGCAACCCCTCCCTTACTGTATCTGTTCCTGTGCTCTACATCTGAGTGCCTACTATCTGAAGAACTTGGAAAGGCTAAAAAGAAAAACAAAAATTTTCTAAGATTTAAAAAATAAGACTACTCATGAAAAGTTAAATAAGCTAGGAAACAAAGTATATAGGTTGATTTAATATGGATTTTCAAAGCATATGAAGGAGAGTTATTGTACAATTATGAATATGGTTATTTTCAGTTTCCAAAGAGAATAGACCAAAAAATAATAAATGAATAACATTACATAGCGGCAAAGGGTAAATCTCTTAAATAGTGAAAATACTTATACATTAAAATGAGCCACCTGTGTAGACTGTATAACTTCTTTCTTTGGATGCCTTTTTTTTTTTTTTTTTTTTTTTACTCAAATAGAATTTCACTGATCACGAATGGTCTTTGTGATCCTGCTTAAAGTGGGAAAGTTGGACTTTTCAAAATCCTAAAATAATCAAGGAGCCATAATTATATACATCTAGTCATTTGAATTTGATAAACTGATTTTAATATTCTTTGCACATAAACATGAGATGAATGACACTATAGACAAAAGTATAATTTTGGTAAAAGGTTATAGTACGAACTAAAAAGAAAATGCTTAAGTATTATTAAGTCATTTAGTATTATTATTTGGACTAAAAATAATCAACTTTTAAACAAATCATTATAGAAATGCAGATTTAAAAATAACTGTCTACACCAGTAATTTGTAATACAACACAATGAATGGAAATATTTACTTTTTTCCAAAACATTCACATTTTCTGTAGTCAAGATTCATTTAAAAAGCTTTAACACATAACAGTCAATAATATAAGAATGAATGCATAATGGTAATAGTACACAAAGACTACAACAGATAACACCTGCTACAATTTCCATCAAAAACTACAACAGAAACATTATAGTTAAAGGCACTAAATTAAAAGCTCTCAAATAAACAGATGCTTCAGTTAGATTTCTGAAAATAGTATCTAAAAGCACCTAACACACTGGCCTTGAACATAGTAGGCACTCAATAAACATTTGTTAAGTTGAGGAGAGCCCTTTTAAAAGTTAACATGAAACAAACCTCTGTTCAAATACTAAACAAATCTAGTCACTTTGAACATGTGCTTAACAAAAACCAGAAAACAAAAATTTGAACCAAACACAACATGTTTACACACCATAATCCCTTATTGGTGTGTTTAAAATATATTTCTGAAAGAGTTAATATAAAATAAAATATTATACAGAACTTTCATAAAAAGCCAAAACACTTCTTAAATCCAAATATCTGGAATCCACAAAGTAAAAGCTAATCTTTATAACTTCTAACACTTTGCATAGCAAAAATAGTTCACTGGAAATGAGCAAAACTAAAAAGAAAAACAAAGTTTCTAAGTTACTTTGAAAGCATGCTAACTAAAATGCTTTCATCAAGCCAACACAAATTTTACAGAGAATAATTTTGATTTTTGCAAAGTAAGAGACGTGCTATCCTTTGTATTAAAAATAAGTGACCAATATCAAAATAAATTGTTTTTTATGTTTCTCGAAGAATAACTCTGAAAGCTTGAAAGTCAACAATAAAAGGAAAACTCCAAATTTGTGCCTTGAAATAAATTTTTCTTTATCTAATTTCTAAAAGGATCTTTTAGGGGAAATCAAACATTTGTATAAATTAAGCTTGATATGCCTGATTTATACACAAAAGAAAAGTGAAAAGGGGAAAGCAATGGGAATGCTCAGGGCCAGCCAATTTCTACAACTTGCAATTATGTTACAGAGATTTTCAAAAGTGATAAAATTTCTCAGGACATCCTTAGTTAACATAAAAGCAAAGTCTAATTTTGTTTTTCCTTATTCTCCATTTTTAAAACATTTTGAGATAAGTCAGGATATTAGAGTCTACTCAAAATCTCTTTATTCAAGTTAACTCTCTCGGCTGTTCAATTTTTTTTCTAACTGATTTGATTTCTCAATACTCTTCAGCTATGTAAAAATACAAATAGCAACTCCATGAATTAACTGCAAAAATTTCTCACCATTCCCTACCCCCAATTGAAGACAAAAGTGTAACAATTTTGCTCAAAGTAGTGCTTTGTAGCTCCCAAGTCCAAATGGATAATACAGCAATATGACATTAACACTGCCATATAAAAGTCACATTCATATAATAGATAAAAACATTTATTAAGTACTATGTTTTCCCATTACTACCAAAGAAGTTAAATGCTTAGCTTTTTTCATCACTATCTTGGGGCACTGTATCAATCATACTGTGTAAGAAGAAATTAAATCAAAGTTGGTAGCAAGTTTTCAATAGTGCTCATAAAACCAAAAGGATTAAAGGAGCTGAATGGTGGGAGAGGATTAAAGATTCCTTGGGGGAGAAAAAAAAGGGGGTGTGTGGAGGCATTATAGCCTTTCTGGGGACAAAGGAAATCAACAGTTTCATCCTCCCCTCTAGCTTCCCTCTTACCCTAGAATTCTGTAGACCTATTCCCTGCCCCCACCTCCTGTCTTTAGTTCTCACCCTTACTTCCAAATTCTTTTTTACCCTCTTCACTTACCATGGTTCCTCTTCTGCACCAGCAGCTTCCTATCCCAGTGCATTTCCCCTCAGTTACCAATGAAGTTTCTGTACTGACTCCTCCAGAGCTTCTGGATCATCCTCCACATAGGACATGATCTCAACCCCTGTGCCTTTTCTCTCAGATCTGTCCTTATCTAGGTTCTGTTTGCCTCCTTCAATCTATTTTCTTCATTCTTCACTTCACCTCCCTGCCTTGTTCTGCTGACTCAATTCACCTTTCTTCTCCTAAGCTTATCTCCTTATCTTTTCTACTAAACCCCTATAACTGTTACCGCCTCCTCGGGAACTAAACTTACTCAGTTCTAATCCTTAACTAATCTACTCATTTGCATGCTTCTTTTACTTTAGTTCTTCATCCTTCTCTTCTCTCAAGTTTCCTATCTTCCCTACAAAAACCTCTATCCAGTTCTTAGCTTTTCTCAATGGTAGCCTTAAAATCCAAGGCAGCAAAAAGCAACCAATTTATTTACCTGCACTATCCTTTACATTTAGTTCTTGCTGGGCTTCCATACCCCCATCTCTTTAGCTTAGTTTTCTGTCCTCAGTGTCAGCCATTGCTCCACACAAACTCACTTCTCTGTCATTTCCACTTCACTAAAAATCCTGACTTCTCTCCCTCGATTAGAAACAGCTTTGAAAAACTATCGTTGATACCATCTTCCCTCATTCGTTAAAATCCATCTCTTCCTCTCTGGACTTTTATCCTCTTGTCCCTTCCCAAATCCTATCTATTTCCTTCTTTGACCCCCTTTCTCTTCTAAATTCATTCCTCCCTCATTGGGATCTCCCCTCCAAGCTTTCAACGTAAAAGATGGTTTCCCTGATTCTCCTCTTTATCTTGCTCCTCAGCCTCCTCTAAATCCCATCATTCACCTACCATCCAGGAGCCCTTATTCCACCTCCCAACCCCATCTCCCTCTCTCATTGTGATTCCCTTTTCTTCTAAACCCCAATTCATTGTGGCTCCTCCATTTCATTCCCCCCCTTGGATCCCCTGTCTACACAATCCCATCTCTGCTCTCATTACTAGCTCCCCACCAAGCCTTCATTGAAAGCTGGTCTCCGTTATCCCCTCTGCCTTATTTCTGTCCTTCCCCTCACATCTGTCCCAACCCTCCTTCCTCCATCACCCCGGGTTCCTACAGTCACACTCGTTTGTGGGCTCTTTCATCCCCTCCCTGGACACCACCATATCACTTCTTCATCCCCTCTATTCCAAACTCCATCTGCATCCCCTTTTCCCGGCTGCACGCCCTCCCCCATTTCAGATCTTTTCCCCAGCTATCCCCCCCATTTTAAGACCCCCCATTTTCTCCCCCACCCGCCCCGCCCCCCCAGCCGCTCCCTCCCCCACCCCACGTTGTTCCCTCGCTCTGAGGCGCGCGCCGCCTTTGTCGCCCCCTCACCCGGTGTGTGCATTTTGTGTGTGTGTGTGTTTTGGGGGGGACGCCGGTGGGGTAAGGACTCCTGTCCCCGCCCCCTGAGTCCCAGCCTGGGCTTCCCCTATCTTCGTCTCGGTGTGTCCCCCCCCGCCACCGCTGCCCCCTGGTGCTGCCCTCATTTACCGCTCCTTCCACCTCCCCCGCCCCCCCTTTTTCCCACCCCCCTCTATTTACCGCCATCATCAGCACGCGCGAGCTGTCACCGGAGCGCGAGACAACCGAACGGCCGGGCCCCGCCCCCTCCCCGCCCATTGGCCCAGCCCGCTCAAGCCCCGCCCCCACCCGGTCCTGCAGTGCGCCAACAGCGCAGCGCTCAGACCCCGGCCTCCCCCCCATCCCTGGCCCCCGCCCAGCACCAAGTGTATTCTTCTACGGATTCTCGCGCCGCCAACCGCGCGGCGCAGAGGATCGACCGCCTACGCTCGGCGGCAGCCTCGAGGCTGTCGTAAAGGACGGCGACGTAGTGGGGCTTTTGTGAATCGCGGGGAGAAGTTTGGTTGAGTCACAAGAGAGTAAATATGAGGGTTTCCAGACAAAGAGACTCTTAAAGGTACAGAGTCCCATTGCATGTCCCGCCTCCTTAAAGGGCCAGCGCCCTTCTTTCTTTCCCCACCCTACACTCTTCCTCTGAAAACTGGAGACAAGTGAAACCTGGAGCTCCTTAATTTCCTGCCGTCTCCAAGAGACAGACTCATTTTTCTCCTCTTCGATTCACCTGCCCTACCTGAGGTGCAATAACCTTGAATTAGGAGTCAAAAGACATGGGTTTGAATCCACACTCTATATCTTCTGAACTGTGTTACCTTGGGTAAGTCACGTAATCCCTGAACTTCAGCTTTCACATGGGTAAAGATGTGAAATGTGTGCTTGAACCAGACGGTCTCCAAAGTCCTCCAGACTACCTTTTTCTTTCTTTAGTGTAAAAAGGAACCCGGTGAGAAAACCTCAGCCTGCAGTCTTAGATAATTAGTTGCCTGTAACACTGGGTGAAGTGACTTGTCCAGAGTCAAATCACCAGCTCTGTCCATTAAGCCAGGTGGCAAAGTGATCAGAAAGCCTGGAATTGGGATCAGAAAGAGAACTGGGTTTGGCTCCTGCCAAAGACAATTAATAGTTATATGACCTTGCTAAATTGTCATCTCTGAACCTCAGGTTATATATATAATGGGGTTATTGTGAAGATCAAGTGAAGTAATAAAAGTAAATCATTTTGCAAATCTTAAGGCCCTATATAAAAGCTAAAAATTAATGTAAGCCATTCAGGTCCTAAAAACCAAGGCTACTCTGCCACTCTGCTAAAAAGCAGAAAAGATCCATTACTACTGGTTTTGCCATTGACATGCTCCAAGTTGTTTTGTTTCTTTTCAAGCAATAAGGATTAATAGTTTTTAAAATGGTCAAAAAGTAGGGTCTGGAAAGGTCATATAGGAAGTTCCTGGTTCCAAACAATCATCCATGGCAAGTGCCAAAAGACTACATGGAAGATACTGAGTACAGCCCAATAGAGTCAAAGCATTAATTATTTATCATCTCCCTGTTTCACAAGACTCCAGACCCCAGGGCATTAACACCAAAAAGGTTGAAAAGATCCTTTCCCTTTAATTGCAACCAAATGGGAGAAATGCAACATAATGTATATACATCTGGCTTCTGTATGTTCACCTTCCCACTATAATATATTTTTGACTCTATATAATTAGAATTTGTTGTGCATATGTGTTGCTTCTTTCACTTGTCCTTATGTAAGTCATACTCATGCAAAGAGGTAGATGTCTTCCAGTCAGAGTAAGTAATCTGGGAAAGCTACCTGAAGGAGGTGAAGTTTTTAAAATTTTAGAAAAGAGACATGATTTAGTAGAGGGCAGTTAATTTGGGAAGGGTCTTGCATAACAGCAGAATATCAAAGCTAGAAGAGATCTGAGATTACTCTAATCCCTCCATTTTAGAGATAAGGAAATAAACAGCCCCTGAAAATAGAACCCATTTGGCCAGGTCATACAACTAATGAATAACAGTGTTGGAATTCAAACCTAGTAGGTTTAAACTTGAAGCAGGGAGATCAATTAGGAGTGATGGAGTGATGGAGGCTGTATTAGAGTGACACTGAGTGACAGTGTGAATAAAGAAAAGAGGAACAGGACAGACATTATGAGGCAGAAATGACAATCAGTATCTTTTGACTTTCCCACACACCATAAAATATATCTATAATAGTTGACAAGTATTTACTAAGAATTTACTACATGCCAAATGCACTATAGATACAAAGAAAAATTCTTTCTTCAATGAGCTGACATTGTAATGAGAAAGAGAACATGGAAAAACTATATGCATATGTGAAAAACAGAGTAAACGTGAGGTAATCTCAAAGGGAAGGTTGTAGAGATGGAAACTGGGGGTAAGACCTCCTATAGAAAGTAGAATTCAAGTTGGACAAGCTTGGAGATAGTTATGAGGAAGGACAAAATTCTAGTCCATGCAAAGGCATGGAGTTAAGGAGTGTCATGTCTGAGAACAGTGAGGAGACCAGTGTTGCTAGATCAGTGTACAGAGCGGAATCAAGTATAAGAGTGTAAATGTAGGAAAGGACCAAGTTATAAAGAGCTTTAAAAACTAGAGAACTTTATATTATATTTGCTCCTGAAGGTAATAAGGAGCCACTATCTTTATTGAATATTAAGGTGATATGTTCAGACCTGTCCTTTAAGAAAGTAATTTCTGAAGCTCAATGGAGGTTGATTGACTATGACAAAATTGCAGGTACAAAAAGGTTCTAAGAGCCTTTGCTAGGTTAATGGCTAATTAAGTGAATAGAAAGCAATGTATAGGATACATGTTGTAAAGGTCAAAATTATAAAAGAAAACTGATATATGGAGGGAATAAGAATAGTCAAGTTGACACCAAAATGGAGAGGCTAGAATCACTGAGAGAATGGTAATGCTCAACAATAGAACAGTGAACTTTTTTACAGCAAACATGTCTGATAAAGGCCTTATCTGTCAATTATATCGAGAACAAAGCCAAATTTATAAAAATATGAGCCACTCTCCAATTGGTCAAGGATAATTAAAAAAACAATTTTCAGGAGAAGAGATTAAGGCTCTCAATAGTCACATGGGAAAAATGCTCTCAATCACGACTAATTAGAACAATGCAAATTAAAACAACTCAGATACCATTTCACACCTATCAGATTGGCTACCGTGACAGAAAAGGAAAATGATAAATGCTAAAAGAGAGGTGAAAAAATAGGGGTACTAATACACTTTTGATGTAGTTACCAACAATTCTGGAAAATAATTTGGAACTATGGCCAAAGGTTTATAAAACTGTTCATAACCTTTGACTAGCCATAATACTAGTTTTGTAACCCAGAGAAGTCAAAGATAAAGGACCTATATGTACAAAAACATTTATAGCACCTTTTTTTGTGGTGGCAAAGAATTGGAAACTGAGGGGATGCCCATCAATTAATGAAAAGCTGAACAAATTGCAATACATGAATGTGTTTTAATACTATGGAAGAAGAAATGATAAGGAGGATGGTCTCAGAAAAATCTGGCAAGTTTTCTGTTAATTAATGTAAAGTGAGCAAAACCAGAAGAATATTGCACTAATAGCAATATTTTAAGGATGATCAAGTGTGAAAGACTTAGGTACCTTTGAACAAAACAATGATCCAAGGCAATTTCAAAGGACACATGATGAAAAATCTTATCCATCTCTAGGGAAAGAACTTATATATTCTAAATACAGAGTATAAAATACATATTTTTCTTTAATTTTTTTCTCTTTTACAACATGCCTAAAATGGAAATATATTTTGCCTGACTTCACATATATTATCAATATTATTACTTGATTTCTCAAGGGGTAAGTGGGGAATGAGAGGAACAGCAATAATTTGGGATTCAAAATTTAAAAAAAAAGTTAAACATTTTTAATGTAATTGAGAAATATTTAATGAAATAAATTATTTAAAAAATTTAAATATGAAATGTCCACAAAGTTTTTTTCTTAAATTAACTCTGAATACTATTATCCCCATTTTACAGATGAGAAAATAGAATTTGGGAAAGTTGATGTGATTTGTCCTAGGGTCACAAAGCTAGCAAGTTCTAGAATAGAGACTCAAAAGCAGTTTCTTCTGATTCCTAATACTAGTTTTTTCCCCACCATATACCACAGCTGCCAGCTTTACTCAGATGCTTTCATTTGATTTATGAAGGGGGAAAAAATGACTATAAGTCAATAAAGGATTCTAAGAAGCAAGTGGCATAATAATGAACACTCTGATTCAGTACAAGCAAAAAGGCAGGGGGAATAACCAGGAGGTTACTTGAAATCATTCAAGCATAAGGTAATTAAGTGGTCCAAAAAGTCAAAGAAAACAGAGGCTAAAGGGGAGATCTGATGGAAAAATTGGCAGGTTTAAGTTCCAAGATGATCAACAAGTGACAGGGAAGATAAATCTGGGGCTTAGACTGGTGAAAAAACACTGAACTTTATTTATGATACATGTCAGGGAAGCAATATTTTTGTCAGGAACTCAATTATTAAGTTATAGTCACTGACATCTCTTAAAGAATAGGTAAAATCTCCTAGTACAGCAAGGGCCAAGATAAAGACACACCAAGTAGAAACACCACCTACATTTTCCAGCAGACTACGAAGAGCAAGAATGAGTGCTGTAAGGACAGAATGAATTAGTCAACAAATACCTCCCCCACCCAGCCATTAGGTTAAAAAAAAAAAAAAAAGTATAATAAAAGGAATAACTATTTTGTTTGAAGTGGATGGGGAGGGATGGGCAGCAGATTTTTATTATTCCTGTCATCAAGCCTTTGTTTCTAGAGGCTTTTCTTCTACTTCTCAATAACCAAATCATCAACCAAGACACAACCACAACCATCACCTTCCAACAGATTCCTGATCACAAGACAACTTTCCTGCAGCAACCAACATACCCATTTGTATGGATTTTATGTTCTTAAGCATTTTCTAGTCACCTAGCTAGTTAGTAACAAAGCTAGCTTCTCATTTAAATATCTCTACAATGGTGACTTAAGATACTAGAAAGAGGCCCTGTAGGTAGGACCTGGATTTAAATCTCATCTCTACAATTTATAACATGTGTGATGTTGGGGGAAATGATCTTTCTGAGCTTCATTATCTTCATGTAAAATGAGGGGATTTAACTAGATCTATAAAGTCCCTTCCAGTTTTGAATTTCATGATCCTATAACATCTAAGAAGAATGTACGTTTCTTAAAAGCAGAAGTGTTTTATCGTTTACTTTGCCAATGTCTAGCTTGGTCTTGTGCATGGCAAGCACCTGATAAATGTTTGAATCTCCATTTCCTCTTTGGTATATGTTCTTCCAATCCTAGTTTTGTGATGGATCACAGCTGTCTGTCATGATCTTAAATGATATTTAACAGTCTCCAATGATCAAAAGTGCTTCTATCAATTAATTAGTCAACATTTATTAAGTGTCTACTGTGTTGTCATGCACTTTGCTAAGTGCTGGGGATCTTTCTTTAAAGGCAAATGATAGTCCTTGTTCTCAAGAAACTTATACTCCCATGAATCAATTTCCAAGGGAGTTGTTTTAAAAAAGATAAATTTCAATTCATTTTAATCTTTTAAAAAAGTCAACACCATGGGGGAATAATATAGTGGGAAATAAAATGGATAATGCATTCCCAAAGTAGTTAGTAATCCCTCTCCAAATCGCTTCCAAACACTTCTATTCATTTGGTTAACTTTACTACCCAGATTTTAGGAATTATATTTGTTTTGGTTATCAAATTTAGGAGATTTAAGAGTGGGATTTTTATATGATAGAATACCTGTCTTGTCATTCAATAATAGTTGGCATTTATATAACATATGAATTTTACAAAATATTTTCCCATAATAAGCTTGAGTAGTATTACTCCATTATATAGATAAGGAAACTGAAGTTCAGAAAAGTCAAGAGGAATTTTCATTTAGTTAATTCAGAGCTAATCACTCTTCTAATTCCTAGATTAAGATTCCTGGTGGCTGTCAGGACACAACTCAGACTGTCTCATCTATCTCTTTTTATGTTTTGGCTATGTTCTGAAATCAGATGTGTTTCTGAAGACAGTTGGATTAATTTACATTTCAAAAAACCCATGATAGTTACTATCTAACCATTTAGTTTCCTTTTTTTTGGGGGGGGGGGAAGGAAAGAAACTTTGTATCTCCTTGCATATAACAGGCCTTTGATAAATAGAAGATAATTGTATCCCAAGAGCTTAGCACAGTGCTGCTTGTTTCATTCCTTCCTTCTTCATTCATTCAACAAATCTGCCACTTAGGCTTTCTCTTCTTTCACTGACTCTTCTCCTTTTCACACTCTAACCTTCAAAGCAAAACAAACTATTCCCCTAGTTAGCATGCTCAAGCAAATGAATAGATTTCTTCTTGTGTGTGATGATCTTGTAATTGGAAAAGTAGGTAGAAAGGAACATGATGGAGAAGGGATCTTCTTTGGAAGGTAGACCTTTATCAACCTCCCCAGTCACAGAAGAAATTTCCCACAGGGAAATATGACTTAACACTTTCAAGAAATCAAATCATAGAATTCCAGGCATAAACAAATATCCTCAAGTCTAAGAAGCTCACAAGGCAAGAGAGGAAAGGATATGAATCCTAGGATTCAGAGTTGAAAGGTTCCTTAGAGACCAACTTCCTCCTCATACAGATGGGGTAACTAAATCAAAGAAGGGTTAAGCAATTTTCCAAAATTAGTGAGCGGCAATAATTAGGATTCAAAATTAGGTACTAACTCCAACCCAGGGTTGACTCTAGGAGGGTCCCAGAAATTAGAACATTTTCAATTTTTAAAAAAATAAGTTCATATATACGTATTTTTAATATCAGAAAATTCCATCATCCATCACATGTAAGTATTTAGTTCTCTGTATGATTTTAATCCCAGTGTGTCGGGGTCCTTATCCATATAATAAAAATGCGGAACTAGACAGAACTAGATATTTCTAGGTTCCCTTCGTGTTTTGACATTCAGTGATTCTGGAAGGTTGTATGGGATCTGATGGACACAAAAGACACACATAATTTCTACAAACCATATAATGGTGGGACATTTGTAAGTAGTGGGCTAACATGTAAGAAATAAAAGTCTAAAATAAGCCATCTGATGCTTAGCTTGCCATTTCTGCAGGTCTGCCATTAGATGGGTCTATACCAACAACAAAAAATAAAAGCTAAGGAAAAACTAGTCACAGGAAACTAAAAAAAAAAATTACAGTAGAAAGATCATTAGACAGAAAAACTTCCTCCCCTCATTTGATAACATGAGCTGTTTTCCTGTTCTATAAAAATGGGAGTTGAACTAAATCATTTCTAAGGTCTTTTCTGTATTTTACATTCAAAGAATCACAGTATCTCATGAGCTGGGGGAAAAAAAAAAAAAAACAAAACACAAAAATTTGGTCCAGCCCAAACATAAGCAAGAATAGCCTTCTCAGCATACCTGGCAAATGGTACTAGAGTTTCCGCTTGTCTTTCCTCCTCAAGAGAGAGAACAAGCCTCCTCTTGCAGTCTTTTTTATTTTTAGACAGCCTCTAATTATCAGAAAGTTTTTTGCTTAAACTGAAATCGGTCTTCTTGCAACTTCCTTCTATCTCTTGCTTCTATTTTTATTTTCTGAAATCAAGCAAAACAAGTATAATCCATGTGTCTTCTACATTTTAGCCTTTCAAATCCTGAAGACAATTATCACATTCCCTCTAAATCTTGTCTTCTCCAGGCTAAGCTGTCTGCAATACTCTCTAAAGCAGTGGTCAAACTTTTTAAAAAGTGGGCCAGTTCACCTCAGACTGTAGGAGGGCCGGATTATAGTAAAAACAAAAACACACTCTGTCTCCACCCCTCAGCCCATTTGCCATAACCAGCCAGGCTGCATAAACGTCCTCATCGGGAGCATCTGGCCCGAGGGCAGTAGTTTGAGAACCCCTGCTCTAAAGTATCCAACTCTGGCCTGGGAATTAATGGGGACCCTGGTAGTTTCCAAGTTTCCCATGGACTAGCTACAGATGAGAAGATGAAAGAAGAGAAGGGAATAAGAATATTGGCTGTACTCGGACGATCTGAAGGTGAAAAGGTGGGGGAAAGATGAGGAAAATCCCTTTATTCACATAAACTTTAAGCCAAGATAAATTAAGAAGATACTTAGTTTTGATGTTAGCATAAAGGAGGCCAGATTAATTTCCCAGAGTCATTAGAATGAAGCTATAAAGGAAGTGATTTATGAAACAGCTCAGGTGCCCCTGCCTATCATCTTAGGCACACAAAGACTGCAAAGAAAAACTTCAAAACAGCTGCCAAGAACAAACACTCCTGGGCCCAACTTCCAAGCCTCAAGGGGGAAGAGAGTAAAGGCAAATTAGCAAACACCCAAGGCTATCCAATTCATCAATCACTTCAGCAAAACTCAACAGAACCCAAACAAGAATACTGTGAGACTCCCATACCCATCTCCACGACAGAAACCCAGCCATATCCTTAGACCAAAGGAACAAGCTTTTATTACAGAATTATCAGAACATAAAAACAGCCCATCCAAATGGGGAATTGGGCCAAGGCCACAGAAGTCAGGAGGCTGATGGCAGTTGCCAAAGCAAGGTTACTACCCCCTGGCCTGTCTTCCTGAAAGAGGAGGGAAAAGCTCCAATTTCTCCATCTTTTCAAAATAGGTCAAGAGCAACAAGGCTCATCTTAAGACCACTTTACATGGATGTGGGGGAAGAGGATCTTTTGTGTGTGTGTGTGTGTGTGTGTACACGTGCTCTTGAGCATGTGTGTGTTGGTGGAGGGAGTACAAAGCCCCATAGAAGCCACAGTTGTAAGTTCAGAGGAAGACAAGAAGCCTGGCCTTTCTGTTCTGAGTTCCAGGAGTCAGGAACTGGGGTGAACCACCTTCATCTCCTGTGGAGTCACCCTGGCAACACCAATCACTCTGCAGCTCCCCAAACACTAACGGATCCCAGCCACAGGCACCTGCTGCTGTTTTCGAATCTTGTTGAAGAGTTCCATATATTGGGCCATGGTGTCAGCAGGACCGTACACCCCGTCGTGTCTATTCCCAAACACTGCTGGTGCCCCTGGATTGTGGCTGCCCAGGAAACTCTGCAGGAACTCCAACAGCAGGTTCCAGCAGTCACTAGCCACCACACAAGGGCCATACTCCACCTAGGGGCCAAAAGGATATGTGATTGAGAATAATTTGATTCAATCAAGTACCTAATACATACAAGCCCTAAAATCATGGGATTAGAGCTAAAAAGGACCTTTAATATCATCTAGCCCTAACAGGAAGGAAAGACTTGCCCATAATTATAGAGATGAGATCTGAATCTATGTTCTATGTCTGAACTGACTACATTCATCAGTTCCCTCTCTATGCTAGGAATCAATAAGCAAGATATGACACTGATAGTCTTCTTAAGCAATTTATCACCTAACAGCTGGGAAAAAACAAAAGCAACTAATTATAGTAAAAGCAAGAATGAGGAAGTAAATGCAAAGGACTGAAAAATCCCTAATTTGCCATTTCTTCTTATCCTTTGGCTACCTTCCTGTTACTTATAATCATCTCAGATCTTACTCCTCCTTAAAAAAACAAAAACAAAACAAAACAAAAAAACTATATCATGTACCAACTGATCAAGCTCCCATCTAGCATCTCTTCCCCTTATCTTCACAACCATCCTCTTAGAGTCATTTGTACTTGACCTCTTGAGTCCTCTTCTTTCACTTTTCAATCATTTGTAATCTGGCTTTCACTTTGTAACTCAAGCAGGTTTTTTTTTTTCTTTTCCCCCCAATTTACCAATGATCTCTTAATTGCAAACTCTGATGGCCTTATTTCACTCCTCATGGATTTATATTTTTCTGAAGTATTTAATATGATTAGCTCCTCTTCTCTGTCATACTTTCCTCTCTGGGTTTTTGTGACATTGCTCTCTCCTACCTGTCTTGAGTATTTCTCAGTTTACCTCAAAAGGGTCTTGAGAAGGCCTTTTTATTCAATGTCTGACTGATAAGAGACTACATCACCTCTTAAGGGTTCTATGATCATTTTAACTGAACTCCTCCCAAATCTATATATTCAACTTAGTTTCTGTTGTAAGTCCCACTCTTACACTACCACCTGCCTACTGGATACCTCCAAAAGAATTCACAAAGGCATCGAAAACTCAAGCATCTAAAAGAGTATTCATTGTCTTTACCCTAAAATCTGTAATCTTCCTAAGTTCCCTATTTTTATCAAGGGTAATACCATCTTGCCAATTACTCAGGTTTGCAATCAGGAGACTATCCTTGACACTTCTTCCCTTACCCCTCAAACCCAATCAGGTGTCAAAGTCTTATGAGAGAAAATAAGTCTCATATCCAATCCTGTCTTACACTACTCACAGCAACCATCTCACTTCAGGCTATCACCTATTGCCTGGATTATTAAAGGCAACTATACCATTCCTATTTCTAGTCTGGATCCTACCCTTGTCTCTCCCCTCTCCATACCATCAGAACTGCCATTCATTAAAGCACTTGACACAGTGCCTGGTACACAGGAGGTACTACATAAATTCCCTTCTGTTCTCCATTTATAAAGCAGAGATCTCAGCATCTCCTTGTCCTGCTCAAGAATATTCCAGTAGACTTGCTTTGCCACTGGACAAAATATAAACTCATGAAGGACTAGCCTAACTTTCTGAGAAGTACTAAACATCATTCTCCTTCAAGTACTTTACATCCTAACTACACCAGCTATTTGTTGTTCCCTATACACAACATTCCATCTTCTATCCATACTCAGAATTTGCACAGGCTGTTCCATGCCTGATATGTGCTTCTTCCTTCCTCCAATTTAAATAATCTCCAGGTTTCTTCTAAGTTCAGTTTAAGTTCCACTTCCAGTAGGAATCCTAGTTTGACCCTCTTTGTTGCTAAAGCCCTCCAGAAATTACTTTGTATATATCTTGTAGTTAATAATTGTTGCAACAGAGCTAGCATTTATATAGTACTTGAAAACTGGTAAAGTACTATGCAAATATTATTCTTTTTATGCTCAAAACAACCCGGGAGGGTAGGTGCTATTATCCTCATTTTACAAATGAAGAAATTGAGGTTGAAAACAGTTAAGAGACTTGCCCAGGGTCATACAACTTGTGCCTGACAAAGAATCCGAACTCTTGGGGTTTCCTGACTAACAAGTTCAGGATTCTATCCACTGTGCCTCAAGTTAATTTTCATCGTACGTGTTCCTTGAGAGCAGAACTATTTCCTTTTTTTTGTATTTGTATTCCAATAATTAAGGCATTGCCTTGCACAATGTAGGTACTTAACAAATATTTGTTGAAGGACTGGTTGGATAAATGAATAAAAATAGAAAATTAGACAAAGTGCTATGAGAAATAAGAGAAGGGAAAGAATAAGCGGAATCAATGGGAAGATTTCGTGGAGGAAATAGAGAATTCAACAGAAAGCTTGAGACTTAGAAAAGTAGGCTGAAGCCAGATTTTAGACAGTTCTACATACTAGAATCAGGAGCTGATATTTTATGGAGCAGCAAAGGGAGATCATTCAAAGTTTTTGAAAAGAGATATTTATGCTCATTATAGGAAGGCTACTCAAGGAAAAGCCCTTATGTCTCCTGGCATCTTCCCAAAGCATTGAACACAATATTAAATAAATGTTAGGCATTTAACAAATATTTTTGGAAAGACTGACAATTATAGTTTAGGCATCTTCTAACCCATACAAACCTCCTCCCTGCTTCCCTGCTATTTCTACAACAGGACTTTTTTCTGGATAATCAGTCCTCCAGACTTACCCTGAGGACCAAAAGACAAGGCTGAATTTCCTGTGGCATGATCTAAGAAGCAGACTAGCTAATGCAGTGAGTGAAAATTCCTGTGATACCTAGAATAATGACAAACGCATAAGGAGTAATGGAGTTAACATAGAAGCCACAGCTCACACAAGTAGTTAGTTGTGAATCTCCTTTTCTCAGGCAAAAACACCACTCCCAAATTACATCAAAAGTCCACCTACATGTGGACCCTAATATATTCTTTCTCAAGTAGAAAATATTAAGTAGTAGTAGTAGTAGCAGCAGCCTAAAATTTGACCACTATGCTTAGATGAGATAAGACTGAAGAGAAGTTGAGATAATTAAGAGTCTGAGACTCTTAAAGAGAACATATCTGAAGAGCAAAGAGGGTGGGGAAGATTAAAATGAGGTCTTGTACTTACTGAGAAGCAAGAGTGATGTACAGAGTTCAGGCTTTAGCAATAACAAGGATCTTAAGAGATTAGAAAGCTTTAAAGGAAGAGATGAAGTTACTACATGAAGGTAACAGAAAAAGGGGCTAGAAATGCAGATTATGTCGATCAAAAATAGTATGAAAGGAGAAACAGATAATCTTAAGAACAATACCAAGGAATGTGACTTTCTGGAGAAAGCAATGTTTTCAGCGAGCACCAGAAAACAGAAAGGGAGAGGAAGAGGTGCAGGATAAAGGAAGTTTGTAAGCAGTCAAGGAAAGAGGCAATATGGTACGGTGGCTGAACAGAAGACCTGTGTCTAAGGCTCACCTTCTACAAATACTGACTGCAGGGTCCTGATGCTGCTGCTTTACTTCTGCTGCTCTAGACCAGAAATGACAAAGAAGATCCATGTGTATTAGCGAGAAAATTAGAAGTGTCTGATTCAAAGTATAGAAGAGTGTTCCAGAGGGCTGACAGAAGAGGAGAAAGGAGGACAAAGGGCTGAAGAAGGCCATGGTTGAGTTTACTAAGGAAAGGGATCACGTCCAAGCACTGCCTTAGCTAGTGATTTCTAGTATCCCTCACAATGGGCCCACATGTCAATTATTGTTAAGAACTTTCCACCCTGGTGGATCCCACCTCCCCCTACTAACAGAGAGCCAGTATTCGAAAGAGAGTTTGAGTTCTCTGTCTAAATAAATACACACCTGATATATCATGACATTAACTTTTAAGTTTTGCAATGCACTTTATTTTCTGTCAATTGAGAAGTCCCATTTATTGAAGGTAATCATGGAGAACAAAGTGGGAAGGTTTCATATGGGTATCTGCACTATAGTTGGATATATGAGTTTAGCAAAATAAAAGAGAGAAGGAGACAGTGCTTTGTCTTTAAGTTCAAAAATATGTACAGATGAAAAAAAAATTGGGGCATAATTTTAATCACTAAGATTAATGCTGAAGAATAATTGAAAAAATTCACCTATGGATTTCCTTCACTGCAGCAGTAAAGAATTATGGATGTACAATATTGTACATACTGCCAAAAAATGGTTGGTATATGTCCATTAGTTTTGATAAACTACATTTTCTCCTCTTTTTCAATATTTGTTACAAAGACTGGCTTAATGAAGGCTACTTATAAAAGTCGTGAATAAGTCGTGAATCAAATTGTATCTATAGAAATAATATTCCTTTTTAAAAAAGAAAAAAGCTTGAAAATTTTATTCATTTTATAGATGATTAAATCCTAACCATCTTTCAAAGCCTCACTCACATGACACCTTATCCACTACAATTGACCTATGTGACCATGAATAAGATATTTTTCTTCTCTAATCCTATTTCCTCATGTTAGCTGGAGATATCATTCTACTGCATAGGGTTGTTGTGAAGAAAGCAATCTGTAAACCTTAAAAGTGCTACAGAAATGTGAGCTACATATAGCTCTCCCCCAAATCCCTATTAATAGCACTGTTTTTTTCACCTAACATATTTATAATGTATTTATTAAAGCTGTCTGAATTGCTGTCTTCTCCCCTTTCTGGATTGTGAGCTCCATGGGGATGGTGGCAATTTTTATCTAAAATGTGTATTTGACTTAGCTTCTTACACAAAATAGTTCTTAATATTTGATTATTTATTTATTTATTTATTTATTTTTTTGCTGAGGCATTTGGGATTAAGTGACTTGCCCAGAGTCACACAGCTAGAAAGTGTTAAGTGTCAGAGACCAGATTTGAACTCAGGTCCTTCTGACTTCAGGGCTGGTCCTCTATCCACTGCACCACCTAGCTGCCCCTCTTAATATTTGTTAAAACATTTGAAAGACATCACAATCTGGATTAAATGCAATTATCAATTTTGTTTCATGGTATCTTGCTTTAACAGATTTCCCTCTTCCTCTCAGAGGAAAGGTGGGAAAGAACAGGTTCAGAATGCTATATTCTATTTAAGTTGTTACTTTATCAGTTAGTTTTCCTCAACTGTTATAATAGCTTAATAAATATTTGTTAATATGTCAATTTATGATACATAGATGGATTTTTATCAGCCCAAATGCTGTCCCTGCATTCCCCTTCCTTTCCACTTCAACAAGCTGTCACTGATGTCTAAGAGTTTGGAGACAGCAAAAAAGATTTAAAAAATAAATATAATCCCATTCTACAACCTCATGAAAAGTTGGCATACTAGAAGGAAAAAGCTTAGAACTTAGGCATATCATTTCTGAAAGATTGCCTATCACTATCCTAGAGCATATCAAAGACAAATAGGGACATCAGATAGACCTACAGAAGTAATGATCAAGGACCTCTCTAAATTTTCTTACTCCTCTCCCATTCCCACCAGCACCCCTCAGCACTAATAAATACACTTTCTACACAACAATTGCTAACTACCAGTTTGTACAGAGGAATAGCATTTGCAGTACTTTTTCTTCATGTGTAAAATATAAAGAATAATAGCACCTACCTCACAAAGATATGAGGATCAAATTGAATACTATGTATAGCATTATATTAATTATCATCATCATTGGCTAGTACAAATCCTTATTACCTTCCCAAATTTACTATCTCCTTCCATTCCTCAGCTAACTAATCTTTCTCAGACCTAATGGGAAGAAGGTTAACAGTTGGTGAAGTACAGATTCATTTTCCACATTTATGGGTGATAAAGAGAGGAAAAGGCATGTCCTTGAACTATGGTTTCATATAGAGAACTATGATGTGAAAATATAAAATGGGAATAATATAGATCAATAATTTGTCTGATGAGCAACCCCTAGGCCTCATAACTAACATTTGTCAGATGGTAGGATCTGAACCAGGTCTTTCTTCACTTTAAGGCATGGTTCTCTATTCTATCTCCCTCTCTTCCATAGAATTCCTTTCCCTAGGATATCCAGAGTTCCTAAGAATTACTGTCTCTTAAGCAAATAAAAACAGGTAGCTGGGAAAATAATGGGGCAGGAATCTGGCACACACAAGTAGAAAGGTGGATGTAATTAAGAACACAAGAGTTCCAGTGTCCCTTCTACTACTTACACACTATATGTATGATCTCAGCAAAGTTATTTTCCTTTTAGGGGCTTGATTTTCCTCATCTATAAAAGGAGGGGTTCAAACTAAGTATTGTCTAAAATTCATTGCAGCTCAAACATTCTAAACTTACTATTTATTCTCACTTGCAAGATTTAGTAGTTTTCCCAATTGTTTGCGGGGTATCCCCTCCAGGTTTTCCCTAACCCCATTTTCCCAAAGACTCACCTCCACAGAGATGCCTCTAGCGCTGGGCCCCATGGTGACAGTGCCCACTTTCACCAGGAAGTCACAGTACTGGTATCGAGTGCCACGGGTCTCAATCTTGTTGGCCTTGGCATTTTGGAAAAAGCCCTTGAGCTTCACCATGAGCACGTCAAAGTTTGCGTCGGCAATGAGGCAGGGGCCATTCTCAAAGAGGGCAAAGCAGCTTAGAGGGTATTCTGAGTTGTGCATCACATACATCAGCTTCCCAGCCTGGCCTACAAGGGAGTAAAGGCCCAACTCATTACCAAATCCAAAACAACGTAGAATTCAGTGTATAAGGTGAGAAAGGTTGAACTAGAGAAGACCTTGGGGTCCTTTCCAAGGGAAAAGTTTAGTGATGTTAAGAGTAAGAAGACCACTGCTGATAGTCTAGGCATTTACCCAGCAACAGCAGGTCAAACCTGTAGTATTTGCAAGGAAAAGGGATAAAAGGATGAAAAGATCAAGAAGCAATAACAATTTTAGCCCTAAATACTGCCCAGAAATATCCAGCCAGCTTTTTATAAAGAATCTAGACCAACATATGTCCCAATGGAATCTGTCATCATCTTTCATGGGAAGTGTCTTCACAAGTGAGAAGCAAAAAGTTTAGATGCTAAGATACAAGACAACACTTCTCAGTTCCCAAGCCAGTCTGAGCCTTTTTGTCTACACAGAAGGGTACAGTGGGTATATACTAAAAGGAATGGCAAGATTAAATGAAATCCACCCCAAATGGCTCTCCATAACTGAACCTAAAACCAGTACCATATCAGTATAAATATAAGTCATATCTCTTCCCAAAATCTTTGGACCAAAAGGATTAAAAAAAAAAAAATGATCATAGCTGTAGAATTAGAAAGGACCTCAGAGATCATTTAGTTTAATTCTCTCATTTAACAGAGAAGAAAACTGAGGCTAAGGAGATTACAAGAAGCCCCAGAGCACACAAGTTTAAGCATCAAGTTGGGATGTGAAGTCAAGACTCCAAAGTTTATGCTCTTTCTACTCTACTATTTTCTTTGATGTACATAAAACTTAAATGCAAATTATAATGTAAATCTGTTAATTTTCAGTATATGTCAATAATAGCAGAGATAAGCTCCAGCAAATTCAAAATAGGGTCCAAGGAACAGACCAGTTGATTTGGTTCAGAGAGGCTCAGGCCTCCCATTGCTACCCCAAATGAGGCCCCAGGAAATTAATTCTTTCACTGTGATGTTCTATATGTAGAGAGAAAAAAGAGAGAAAAGATCAAATCACAAAAAGTAGTGAAAGATGCTTGACCAGAGATGGACTTTAACCAACAAATGTTTGCCAAAACCAATGCAACCAAGATTGGAAGGTAAACAGAAAATTGGGAAACAGTTTTTGCAGTCAGTTTGATAAAGGCCTCATTTCAGAAATATATAGGGAACTCAATCAAATTTATAAGGATACAAGTCATTCCTCAATTGATGAGTGGTCAAAGGATATGAATAAGCAGATTTCAGATAAAGAAATTAAAACTATAGTCATATAAACCACTACCATTGCAGACAAAGGGTCTGCAGTTTTATAATCCTTTGAGTTCCATATTGCTCTTGTGATGGTTGGATCAGTTCACATGTACACCGACAATATATTAGTGTTCCAATTTTTGCACATCTTCTCCAACACTTTTCATTTTCCTTTCTGTCATCTTAGCCAATTTGATAGCTTTGATGTGGTACCCTTTGCTCATGCAACACCACTATGTCTATACTTGAGATCATAAAAAAGGGAAAAGGATACACACGTATAAAAATATTTATAGCAGTTCTTCCTGTGGTGACAAAGAATTAAAAATTGAGGAGATGCCCCTCAATTGGAGAAAGGCTAAACAAATTTCAGAACATAAATGTAATGGAATACTATTGTGCTAAAAAAAGCTATGATGAGCAAGCAGATTTCAGAAAAAATCTTAAAAAGATTTATGTGAACTATGGCTCAGTGGAACAGAACATTGTACACAGGAACAGTGTGATGTTATTGTGTGATGACCAATTATGAAAGACTTAACTATTCTCAGTAACACAATGACCTAAGACAATTTCAAAAGACTCATGATGGAAAAAGCTATCCATCTAGACTCATGATGGAAAAAGCTATTCATCTCCAGTGAAAGAACTATGGAATCTGAATGTAGACTGAAGCACACTATTTTCACTTTGTTTTTGTTTTTTATTTCTCATAGTTTTCCCCTTAAGTTCTGATTTTTCTTTCACATGACTAATATAGAAATATATTAAACATAATTGTACATGTAACCTATTCAGAATGCTTGCTGTCTTGGGGAATAGGGAAGGGAAGGGAGGGAGAAAAATTCATTTTTATAAAAATGAATGTGAATCGGCAACAGCAAGATTATACAATGATCGATTCTGATGGACATGGCTCTTGTCAATAATGAAGTGATTCAGACCAGTTCCAACAGTCTTGTGATAAAGAAACCCATCTGTACCCAGAGAGAGGACAGTGGGAACTGAATGTGGACCACAATATAGTATTTTCACTCTTTTTGTTGTTGTTTGCTTGTATTTTGTTTTCTTTCTCATTTTTTTTCCTTTTTGGTTTGATTTTTCTGAAGCAGCATGGTATTTGTGGAAATATGTATAGAGAAATTGCACACGTTCAATATATATTGGATATATTGTTGTGGGGGGAATAAATGGGGAAGATTAGAACACAGGGTTTTTTTAGGGGTGAATGTTGAAAATTATGTATATAATTTGAAAATGAAAAGTTTTAATTAAAAAAATTTAAGTAAATAAAAATTATAGAAAAAAGTTAATGTGATTTTAAATCACATGTAAAAAATACAGGTAATTGGGAAAAAATAAAATACTATTACATAGAGAAGAAAGAATGTTTGCCAAATCTCTTGCAAATCTAATCAAAGAGGTTTTAAAACTAAAAAAGAAAGGAAGAGGAAGAAGACTACTAAATTAGCATAAAAAGCTACAAAAAAGAAAGAATTAGCAGTCAAAATATTCAATTTCAAGAGACAAAATCCAAGAAAGCAGCAAGTAGTAATAAAGCTCACAGCATCCCATACACACAAAAAAAATTTTTGGTTTAAACACAATGGCCAAAATTTAGAGATGAAGTGGGTTGAGGGATTGTAAAGCATAGAGGCAAATTTAACCTCAAAGGTATCAGTGAGACTTGCTGCAATGAAACTCTTGGCTCTAAGTTGGGATGGGTAAAATTTATTCAAAAGAAACTAGATAAAAGAGAGTAAACGAAAATGAAGTGCATCTTATATTAAGACGGCATACTCATATGATAAAGTCCAAATTCAGAGAGGAAAAGTCTGAAGAGATTCATCCAAGAATTGTAGGTGAAGATCAAAAGAGGAAGAAATAATAGTGATTATCACTGGAGTACACAATAACCACTGGGACAGAAAGAGGAAATAAATGGAGATCTTGGGAAACATCACAAGGTTGATACAGAGACATGATATAAGTTATATGGACTTTAAATTATCCAAGATATCTGCTAGAATCCTTTCTCTTTAATGAAAATAGCAAGTAGCTAGTAACTTAGTAATTTGTTTTTAGTCATAATTTTATCCCTCAAAAATGTGAAGGACATAACAAAGTGTAATGGGCCAGAACTCTCTACTTAAAACAAGAATTCTTACAAGGTGTTAAGTCAGTGGAATTGATGAGACAATGGTTATCTAGTTTAGCATGGTGATTAATAGTTCTCTAGTTCAGTACATATACTTAATATAATTCCACAAGATTCACACTTATGATAAAGTAATTATAATAGAGTGTATATAACAGCCAACAGTAACAAATTAGTAATAAATACAATTTTCTATCCCCCATTACTACAAAGAAAATAAGACTGTAATACAATGCAATGTTCTCGGTTGGTTTTCTGGAGGTCTTGGAATCAGCCTTCATTTCAGTAATCACCAGGAGAACAGCCAGGTGTTAAAGTGTAAAGTCCAAATTCTTTATAGTCTCCTTGCCTGGGGCTCAGCTAGCTTTCTGCAGAGCCTTTCAGACTGGCCTTGGTCTCAGTGGTGGAAGTACAGGAGGCCTGCCACCATGGTGGTATGAGATGCAGTGAATGAATCTGTTTCCTTGGCTCACAGAGCTTGAGCTCCAGGCTCCAGTCCTCGTCTTCTCTGGCTCTGACCCTGGCTGAGTTTGTCCCAGCTTATATGCTCTATTCTAATTACATTATCATAGGTGTCAATCTTGTGGAACTATATTAAGTACTAAGTACTGAACTAGAGAACCATAATTCACCATGCTAAACTAGATAACCATTGTATTTATCAATTCCATTGAGTTAGCACCTTGTAAGAATCCTTGTTTTAAGTATAGAGTTCTAGCCTATAACAACAAAGGAAAATCCTATTCTAGATTTGGTTCTCAACAAAAGGGAAGAACTGATTGATAGGACAGAAAGGATGTATCCTGGGGAGGAAGTGATAACCTCCTCCCAGAGTTTGTGATAGAGATGGAGAGGAAGTCTTCACATAGTCTGGCATACACTCTAGGGATCTGGAGATTTCAAAGGATTCAGCAAAAATATGTAAGATCCCATGAACAAAATGCTCCAGTGGAAGTTAGCTCAAAAGGAATGGTACAAGTTCAAGAATGAAATTGTAAAGACACAAAGGGGAACAATTCCAATGTCAAGAAAAAAACCTCCCTATCTTATATTTGTGGAATTGACTTATTTTAAACTCAAGTGTAAGACCTGACATTTACTTTTTTGAATTTAACTTCTTTCTAATAGTCTGTGAAGATTCTTTTAAATCCTTTTACTCTGTCATCCACTGAGTTAGCTATCCCTCTCAGATTTCTTTCACCTGAAAAATCTGATTACTGTACCATTTATTCCCTTACCCAAATCAATAATAATAATAATAACAATAAATTAATTAGCAAGGGGCCAGACACTGATCCCTGTGAGACACTCCACAAGATAATTGGGTCTGTCTATCTAAATAGTCATTTAAGATGTAAATAGCTCTGCCTTCCCAATATTTATCAAATTTCCTCTCAGTATCCCAAGTGTCCTCCCAGTTTAAAAACAAAACAAAACACTCCAATTGATAAATGGTCAAAGGATATGAACAGACAATTCTCAGAGGAAGAAATTGAAACTATATCCACTCACATGAAAGAGTGTTCCAAATCACTACTGATCAGAGAAATGCAAATTAAGACAACTCTGAGATACCACTACACACCTGTCAGATTGGCTAAGATGACAGGAACAAATAATGATGAATGTTGGAGGGGATGTGGGAAAACTGGGACACTGATACATTGCTGGTGGAGTTGCGAAAGAATCCAGCCATTCTGGAGAGCAATCTGGAATTATGTCCAAAAAGTTATCAAACTGTGCATACCCTTTGACCCAGCAGCGCTACTACTGGGCTTATATCCCAAAGAAATACTAAAGAGCGGAAAGAGACATATATGTGCCAAAATGTTTGTGGCAGCTCTTTTTGTTGTAGCTAGAAACTGGAAGATGAATGGATGTCCATCAGTTGGAGAATGGTTGGGTAAATTATGGTATATGAAGGTTATGGAATATTATTGTTCTGTAAGAAATGACCAGCAGGAGGAATACAGAGAGGCTTGGAGAGACTTAAATCAACTGATGCTGAGTGAAATGAGCAGAACCAGAAGATCACTGTACACTTCAACAACAATACTGTATGAGGATGTATTCTGATGGAAGTGGAAATCTTCAACATAAAGAAAAACCAACTCACTTCCAGTTGATCAATGATGGACAGAGGTAGCTACACCCAGAGAAGAAACACTGGGAAGTGAATGTAAATTGTTAGCACTAATATCTGTCTGCCCAGGTTGCATGTACCTTCGGAATCTAATGTTTATTGTGCAACAAGAAAATGATATTCACACACATGTATTGTACCTAGACTATATTGTAACACATGTAAAATGTATGGGATTGCCTGTCATTGGGGGGAGGGAATAGAGGGAGGGGGGGATAATTTGGAAAAATGAATACAAGGGATAATGTTATAAAAAATATATATATAATAAAAAATTATTAAGTAAATAAAAAAAAAATTTTCATTGTTCTTAAAACTTCCCTCACTATCTTCAGCTCATGCTGAATATTAGTATTCCTGGCACTAATTTACAGAACTATTCACCCTCTTCTATTCATCCTGTTGCCTGGCTTAGCTTCCATCTTTTAAAGATGTAAGTTAGATAGTAAGTTACATGAGAGCCTTTACATGAATAAAATAAAACTAGAGCATGAAAGTAAATCATTAACTGGGGGGAAATGTTATATTTAGTATCTTTGATATAGGTCTGATATTCAACACATATAAGGAACAAAGACATCTAGCTGCTTACAAGAACTATTCCCCAATAGATAAATGGTTCAAGAAAGAGAACAGACTTCAAAAGAATAACAAACTATTAATTATAAGATTATTTGAAATGATTAATAAGAGAAATGCAAACGAAAACAATCCTGAAGTTTCACCTCACACCCAACAAACAGGTCAAGATGACAAAAGAAGAAAAGAGTCAAAGGTGGAGAGCTTCAGAAGAAGCTGCATACTAATAACAATGTTGATAGAACTGTAAGTTACTCAAACAATTTCTGGAAAATAATTTAAAGTTAAGCAAAAAAATTGTTGCCACAAAAAATGTACAACTAAGCTTTAAAAAGAGCTTAAAAACAAAGTTTCATATACTCTAAAATAGTCATAGCAGTATTTTTTGAAATAGCAAAGAACGAGAAACAAAATAGATACCAATAGACAAACTGTGGTACATATTGTCAGAATATTATACGTTAAGAAATGAGAAATACCAAGAATTGAGAGAAGCATTGTCAGAACTGATAGAATAAAGAGAACTAGAAATTCATTTTCACTTCCCAATCGGCCCCAAATAAACAGGCAAAATATAAACAAGATTAACAATGAAAACAGAAAAACAAACAAAAAAATGAAACTAGGGGCAGCTAGGTGGTATAATGGATAGAGCCCCAGCCCTGAATTCAAATCTGGTCCAAACACTTAACCCTTCCTAGCTGAAATACTATATAAATTATAGTGAGTAAGCTTGGCCCTTAAACATAGCTTCCTCCCCTCTTTGTAGAATTAGGAGACTGTGGGCATGCACTATTTCATGTAAAATGATTGGTGAGAATGCTGATTACTACTGCTTTACTGCTTCTTTAAAAAATTTTTCTTTTAAAAGGAATAGCTTGCTAAGCAGAGGAGAGTGGGTAAGGTTATAATTAAAAATTAAAGTAGTATTAAATAAGAGAAAAAACAAATAAGCTTCAAAAATATTTTAAACTTCTAGGTTTTGCCTTACCAGTTAAATTGTAAATATCTTCTTAAAATACTCTTTAACATGTGTATTATAACACTTTTCCTCAAAGCATTTTCACATCTATAATCTCATTTGATCTCCAAAATAACCCTTTAAACAGATGCTGACAAAACAGAGATTTGTCCAAGCTCACAAAACAAGTTAATAGAGAAAGGACCACAATCTCCTCTCTCCCAGTCTGTGGTTCTTTTTATCATTTCTACTTTTATATTTTCATCCAAAGCCTTAGTATAGAGTTTCCTTCCCACAGTGTATGGAGACAAAAACAACAAAGCTAAGTGTTAGGATTCAGAGTGGCAGTATAGGGAGGTCCAAGACAGGACATTCTTTGGGGAAAACAAAATACCCACCCCCCCTCCAAGATTTCTTCTTACTTCCCAATCCCTTCAGTGGGGGGTGGGGGGGAAGAGGGAGGGAAAAAAAACAACCCCAGTGTCAGCCGTTCAGAAATACAGAATAGCAGCATTTGGTGCATCTATTAGGTCTGAACAAGATTCCAGCTGTCCTACTTACCACACACTGACCTTGGCTGCCCATGGTAGAAGCTGCTGTGTGGTAGGTCTCACAGTCCACGCAGAATGTCCCCTGCTTCTCTGCCCCTAGCAGTTCCAACTTCCTGGTCAGGAGCTCCACGGTCTGCTGGACACTCTTACCCTCGGCCACGGGCATCTGAGATACACTAGAAGGGGAGGGATGAGCCTTCAGGGACCAATAAATGCAAACAGGGTCCCCAAGCTTCTCATCCAACAAAGGAAGCTGGAAGCCCCAGGTGCCAACCCAGCCAGACTCCCATCCCTCATAGCAGCTGCCACTGCTCAAATGTAGGAAACAAAACACTATAAGCAGTTTGTGTGTGACTCTGGGCCCAATGGAACCTCTCCAGAGGGGAGAAAGGAAGCTAAAGAGATGGGGAGTCAGATCTCGAATGATCCCAATGCAGCAGATATCTTTTGTTTCTCGCTTTTGACCAATTTCTCTTAGTTTTCATACACTTTCCCTAACCGTGCCAGGTCCTAGAAGATTGCTGCTTGAATTGTGGAGTCTACTAATAGCAAGTAACAATTTGAAAAGTGCCAATAACTCTAGAAAGCTCTCAGGTATGGAGCCAAAACAGCTGAGAACTTATTTGATGCTTTTCTTCGGTCAAGAAGAATTTACTAAATGTTCCGTGTGAGTCCCTGCGCTAATCACAGAGACAGAAGGAAATCCGGGGTTGACAAAGATACGGGAAGCCAGGCACAGAGGTGGCGTTTTCTCCTCCTCCTCGGCAGCGCGCTGAGACTTCGCAGCCTGGCCCAACGGCGTTCCCCATCAGTGTCAGGGACGGTGCGCTCTCCGGCAGTCCCGGAAAGACGGTCACGTCAGCTCAGGCCCGAGTTCAGTGCCCGTCCTCGGCCAGCTCCACGGCCGAGCGTAACTGGCAGCAGGCCAGGGCGGGGAGGAAGAAAGGCTGAAAGCCGACCCCCATCATTCCCCTTCCCACAAAAAGGAACTAGATTTAACGTCTCCCAACAGCTCTCAAAGCTATAACTTTTAAAAAAAATCTACCAAAGCCACTCGCAAACTCAGCCCTCACCCCGCCCTGCCCCCGGCAGCCCCCCGGGGGAGGGGCGAGAGCGGATAGAGGGAAGTGCCCTCCCCACCCCAAACCCGGGCATCTCACACCCACCCACCCCATCAAGGTCTGGGCGAAATGGGAGGGGTCGGGAGGAGGCCTATGCGAGGACGCTACGCCTTCTCTGTCCTCCTTCCGCGGTCCAAAGGAACTCGCGACTTCTCCCTGCCCAAAAGAACCTTCCCCCGCCACGTGGGCCGCTCGCGTCCCTACCATGTCACGCCCATGCTGCCGGGCCACACGGGAGTGTGTGTCCGAGAAATCCGACACTGCGGCCTCGCCTCCCCTCCGCTTTCCCCGCTGGAAGCCCCACTTCCAGGCCTAGATGGGATGAACGGAAGAGTGGGGGACAGAGAAGGGGGTGGGGTAAAGGAGGAAAGAAAGGAATCGGGAAGTGATGCATTAAATCGGGACCCAGAAGTGACGTATAAAACAAAGCGTCCCCCAAGGAGCATGGGCGTGGCGGAGATGCCGGGGCTTGGGCGGTGCCCAAGAGCGGGAGCTCCGCCCACCCTCCCCTAAGGCACGGCAGAAGATTTCTAGGAATTGACTTGCGATCTGAATGCTGATCTCGAGAAGACAGAATAAATTCAAGCTGGGCTACAACTTCAGAGAACAATTAGGAGTCCAATTTAGATAACGCAGGTTTAAAGCGGGCCCGAGTGATTTCTAACTTCAGGGGGCGGGGCCAAGGGTAGCGCCGAAGCTGTTTCCGGCCTCCGACCGCTTGGAGGCGCTGCTTTTTAACAATGGAGCGTGTCTTGTTAGTCTGGGAGGGGCGGAGTATTACGCGATGCTCGGCGCCGGCACAGTCCTGATTGCTACCCGTTCCCCACGTGTGTTTTAGAGGTGGAAGTAGTGAACACCATGCCCAAGATCAAGCCGTCTCGTAAGGCTGGAGGGCAGGCAAAGCATGCCCCGTTGGCGGACCAGATCTTGGCGGGGGACTCCGTACAGCCCGGAAGTCGGGAGAAACGGAGGAGCCGCGGCCGCGGGACGGAGGAAGAAGAGTACGTGGGGCCGCGGCTGAGCCGGCGGATCCTGCAGCAGGCGCGAGAGCAGCAGGAGGAGCTGGAAGCGGAGCATGGCTCGGGTGACAGGACAGCGCCGAGAAAATTCACCACGAAGCTGGGTGAGTGAGGGGGTCGAGCCCGGTGTCCGCTGAAAATCGGGGACGGGGAAGGGGAGCCGCCGAGAAACAGCGCCAGACTCTACAGCTTTTGACACGGGGATCACCTCCCCTTTTTCTTATTATGTTTTCTAGATTTTGGTGGGACTATTTTGTCTCAAATACATCCAGATTCTTTGCCTGCCTGACAACTTTTTTAGTCTTCTTTGCCGGACCTTTCTCCAGGCGAAGCCCTCCCAAACCTCTGAGCGGTGCTCTCTTATTCCTCTCTGCTTTCCTTTGGGGGGTCTCTAGCTGTGGTGGATTCCACGAGAGCCTAGGGAATGGTTCTTAGATTTGTTCTCCAGCCTTACTCTCCAGTCTCCCGTCTCCATTGTCGGATATCTCCTTTGGGCATCCCACGGAGTCTTCCAAGTCCTTGTGTCCAAACCGGAACGCGCCCTTGCCTCTCAAACGCTAATGTCGCTATCGATGTCAGGAACCTGGGCAGCTGGGGCGTCGCTCCTTGTCACCCCGCTGTGTGAGAAGTTCTGTGTGTCCCGGGCCTCCTCACCTCAGGCTGCCTTCAGCGGCACGCCAAACTGTCCTTCCTCCAGTCCGGACAGTTCCGCACTCAGTAAACGCCAGTCTTAGAGTCCGGTATGATCTCCTCTGACTTCTAAAGCTTTTCATCACCTGCTCCCTTCCTACCTCTGTGACCTCTTGACATCTTAGGATTTTCCATATGTAAGAACTCTTGCTGTTTCTTGATCTTGACGCTCCATATTTTTACTCCTGTTTCGTTGACTCTCCCTTATGTCTATGACTTTTTCCCCTCATCTCTGCAACGTGGGTTCCCTGCCTTCAGTTTGAAATGAAAAATCCCACCTTTAAGAAGCTTTTCCCAATCCCCCTAAATGCTTTCTCCCCTACAATTGTGTCTAGTTTTTCCCCCGTGTATTTTTGTACATGCTTGTTTACATGTTGTCTTTTCCATTAGATTGCATTCCTTGGAAACCTCTGTTGTTTTGCTTTTATATAACCAGTGCTTAGTAGAGTGTCTTACACACAAAGAACACTTAATAAATGTTTTTAATTAATGATCAGTCATAGTGGCAAGGAAGACATGACAGGGAGAGGGGACTCCAACAGTGACATTCATTCACTTCCCTTTCCTTCGCATTGGATTACCCGGAATTTTGTATATTGTTAAGATCTTAGAGATCATCTGGTAAGTAAAAAGTGCCAAATTTTTCATTTGTTTGTTTACATCTATTATTTAATTAAACTTTTTATCCTTGATCTCTCTGCTGCATTTCCTACTGCCGGCCACTCTCTCCTCCTGGACACTCACTCATTCTTTATTTTTTTCAGACATTTCACTCTCTTGGTTCTCCTTCATGTGTGACCACTTCTTTGCTGAATCATGATCCATGATCTTAAGTCTAGCTAATCAACAGAAAACTAAATCAAGCTCTTATTTGTAGCATTTACCAGTTTCTAAGATGTAAATCCTTATGCTGAAAATTTAACAGTCACAAGGGCTTGTTAGAGCTAGCTCTAGCATACCTCTGGTGTATCACAAGATTATCTTCTGGGCATCATGTCTTTTGGTCTATTCAGGTTAAGATCACATTTATTATGAAAATTATATCAAATATAAGTCTACTCTTCTAAATGTTAGCTAAATAAAGTAAAAATGTCTAGACATATAGACAGCGAAATTTTTTATGCATTTACTATGTACCAGATACACAAATGATTACTCTCAGATCTATCTAATCCTAGTCTTTATCTTGAACTTCTGCTCTACATCTATAACTGCCCATAGCATTTCACACTGGCTGTCCCATAGGCATCTAGAGTTCAATATATTACATACAGATCTCACTTACATACATATCTTTATCCTAGAATTGAGTCTTTTTCTTAACTTCCTTGTATCTGTTTTCCATTCATCCAGTTTCACATCCTTTACATTCTGAACTCCTTCATTCACACATCCATTCAGTATCCAAATCTTATCATTGCTACATCCACATCTCTCATAACCTTCCCTTTCTGCCACCCTTTTACCTAGGTTATTGCAATAACCTTTTGATTCGTTTCTGTATCCCAAAGACTTCCTACTCTCCTGTCTACTCTCTACACAGGCACCAAACTGTTTTTCCTAAAGTATGAACTTTCTGTTATGTCCTGTGTACCAATCAACTACTGTGAACACTGATCAACTAGTCTGTTTCTTAGCCAGTACCAAATGGTTTTGATGACCACTGCTTTATAATATAATTTTAGATCTGGAACTGCTAGGCCACCTTCATTTGTTTTTTGTTTTTTTAGTTCCCTTGAACGTCTTGACCTTTTGTTCTTCCAGATAAATTTTGTTGTTATTTTTTCTAGGTCAGTGAAATAGTTTCTTGGGAGTTTGGTATAGTACTAAATAAATAGATTAGTTTAGATAGTATTGTCATCTTTATTATATTCACTTGATCTATCCAAGAGCACTTGATATTTTTCCATGTGTTAAATCTGATTTTATTTGTGTGGAAAGTGTTTTGTAGTTTTGCTTATATAGTTCCTGACTTTCCCTTGGCAGATAGATTCCCAAATATCTTATATTATCGACAGTTATTTTAAATAGAATTTCTCTTTGTATCAAATCCAAAAACCCCAGCTTTTGGCACAAGAACTCACTATTTGACAAAAACTGCTGGAAAAATTGGAAACTAGTATGGCAGAAACTTAGCATTGATCCACACCTAACACCATTTACTAAGATAAACTTGAAATGAGTTCATGATGTAGACATAAAGAATGATATAATAAATGAATTAGAAGAACATAGGATAATTTACCTCTCAGATATATGGAGGAGGAAGGAATTTGTGACCAAAGAAAAACTAGAGATCATTATTGATTACAAAATAGATAACTTTGACTATATTAAATTAAAAAGTTTTTGTATAAACAAAACTAATGCCGATAAGATTAAAAGGGAAGCAATAAACTGGAAAAACATTTTTACATTCAAAGGTTCTGATAAAGGCCTCATTTCTAAAATCTATAATTAACTCATATTTATAAGAGTTCAAACCATTCTCCAATTGATAAATGGTCAATATGAACAGTTTTCAGATGAAAAAATTGAAACTATGTCTAGTCATATGAAATGGTGCTCCAAATCATTATTGATCAGAGAAATGCAAATTAAGACAACTCTGAGATACCACTACACACCTGTCAGATTGGGCTAAGATGATAGGAAAAGATAATGATGAATGTTGGAGGGGATGTGGGAAAACTGGGACACTGATGCATTGTTGGTGGAGTTGTGAATGCATCCAACCATTCTGGAGAGCAATTTGGAACTATGCTCAAAAAGTTATCAAAATGTGCATACTCTTTGACCCAGCAGTGTTACTCCTGGGCTTATATCCCAAAGAGATCTGAAAGGAGGGAAAGGGACCTATATGTGCAACAAGATTTGTGGCAGTCCTCTTTGTATGGGCAAAAAACTAGAAACTGAGTGGATGCCCATCAATTGGAGAATGAATAAATTATGGTATATGAATGTTATGGAATATTATTGTTCTGAAAGAAATAACCAGCAGTGTGATTTTAGAGACACCTGGAGAGACATGAACTGATGCTGAGTGAAATGAGCAGAACCGGGAGATCATTATACATGGCAACAAGAAGACTAAACCATGATCAGTTCTGTTGATATGGCTCTCTTCAACAATGAGATGATTCAAACTAGTTCCAATTGTTCAGTGATGAAGAGAACCATATTCACCCAGAGAAAGGCCTGTGGGAACTGAATGTGGATCTCAACGTAGCATTTTCACGCTTTCTGTTGATGTTTGCTTGCATTTTGTTTTCCTTCTCAGGTTTGTTGGTTTTTGTTTTTTTTCCTTTCTAGATCCAATTTTTCTTGTGCAGCAAGATAACTATATAAATATATATACATATATTGGATTTAGCATATATTTTAATATATTTAACATGTATTGGACTATCTGCCACCTAGGGGAGGAGGTGAGGGGAAGGAGGGAAAAATTTGGAACAGAAAGTTTTGCAAGGATCTATGTTCAAAAATTACCTGTTAGGATTACCAGGTGAGAACTCAGGTTGTCTGGACAGTGACAAGATGAGAATTCAGGTTGACTTGACAGTTCTCTGGCTCAGACCTTTGGTTCAGGCCTTTAAAGGGAGTTTACACCTTAGGAATTCTAGGAGGAACAAGCTCATTGGTTGAAGTGGTTCTTCCCAGAAGCCCTTGCATTATCCCACGCCCATTCTCTGGGAGGATAAAAAGAGGCAACATTGAGCCTGGAGAGCAATCTGGATTGGGGAAGGACAAGAGCTGGAGGAGATTCAGAGCCAGGATTCAAGAAAAAGAAGAAGCTGGCTGGAGGTTCCAGAAGCCTCCCAAGAAACCTGCTCATAGAGGAAAAGATTATACAGAAAAGAAATCTCCTCCCAGAGAAGGATTACAACTGAGAGAGGATCAGAACTTTACAATTACCCATGCAAATGTTTTGTAAATAAAAAGCTTTAAAAATAATAATAGCAAAATATAAGCTTTCTATACTTCCTATACTCAGTAAACTCATCTGGTATATAAAGTTTTTAATCTACTTGGTGGTCCTTCCAGGAAATACCATTCTTGTTTTTTTCCCATTCTGCTTCTAGTCTGTAGTTTCACACTGTATTCTTCCCTTTGGGTTTCACCTTTCTTTTTTTCAAAATTTAACTCAAGTACTGCTTTCTCCATGAAGCCTTTCCTGGTCTCTCCCTATCTGCCAATGTCCTTTCCTAGGGGAAAAAAAAGCAATTATTGTATTTATTTTACATATACACTTGTTGACTCCTTTGATAGTATGTAAGCCCTTTGAGGGCAGAGATCATTTGATTTTTGTATTCGTTTCCCCAGTGCCTTGTCATTATATTGTAGTGAGCATTCTATAAACTGTTCTCTGCTGTCTGCTCATTTCATCCTGCATCTTTTCAGATTTCTTTGAAACCATCTCTTTCCTCAATTCTTAGGGCACACTGATATTCCACTATATCCATGTTCCATCCATGTTTGGTCATTTCCCCAATTTGTGGACTCCCTTTAATTTCCAGTTCTTTGCTACTTTAAAAAAGAGCTGTCACAATTATGGGCCCTTAATTGTGTCCTAATAATTGTTACTGTTTCATGTGTGTTTAGCTTGTTTATAAACTCTACAAGGCAGTTTGACTAAAACGTCATCTGTTTCCTCCACATCAGGTTGTGCAGTACAGCAAAGAGAAACTACTTAACAAATACTTGTGGAACTTGAGTTTAAGTTGTGTCTTCCCTCATGACCTTTCACCATATTCACTGCTCTCCTCCTATAGGCCCAGGAGCCCAAGTTGGTGAATCAGATGGAGAGGATGAGGATGAAGAGTGGCCAACCTTGGAGAAGGCAGCAGAAATGGTGGGATCAGGCTATGACTCTGAGGTAGTTGTCAATCCTGAAGATGAGCGTGCCATTGAGATGTTCATGAACAAGAATCCTCCACTCAGGTAGGGTTAGATTGAAACAGTGGGGTAACTGGATCCCAGTGGGAAATTCTGATTGTTAGTTGATTACAAGGATATATTTTTTATCCTCACTAATGAAGACACTTCAGATCTTTTGAAAGGAATCAGGTCAATATCAGATGGAAGAACACAAGTTAAGATGGACTAAAGACCAGAATGAATTCAGGATACTATGAAAAGCCTCTAGATACATTTGGGTGCAGACTTCTGGCATAACTATAGTTAACATAAGTATACAGACCATCCTATCTAGGGATTATTTAAGACTTGATTTGATTCCTTTCCTATATTTACCTAGGCCAAGGCCATATGAACTTAAAAAAATTATAGGATTTTGTAGTGTTTTCAAGGAAAGCTGTACCAGATAAATTAATAGATGCTGTGTTATCTGTGAGAAAGATTGCAACAAATTACTTATTCTATGAAAAGCCCATCTGTAATCTTCACATACTGCCTAATAAAAAGAATACTAGATTCACAGGCTTAATGTTTGCATTTCAATCCTAAATTTTGTTGTTTTTCCAGTTGTCATTTTCCAGAGTCTCATGTTATTACTTCATTCCTTTCTCATCTTCTGACTCTCTCTACATCTCTTCTCCCCTATCTCTAGGTGATAGATTAAAAAGCAAATCGGTTTGCTGATTTTAGAAATGGTTAAATTTATATTCATTATATGTTTCAAGGTAAGGTTGAAACTGGAAAGAGCAAAGAGGAGTATTGAAAGGAACTTTAATTGGTCATCAAGCATTTTTTTTTTTTTTTTTTTTTTTTTTTACTTAGTTTGTTCTTAGTAATTATCTTTTTTTTTTTTAAATTTTATTTTATTTTATAATTATAACATTTTTTGACAGTACATATGCATGGGTAATTTTTTACAACATTATCCCTTGCACTTACTTCAATTCAGATTTTTTCCCTTCCTTCCCCAAACCCCTCCCCCAGATGGCAAGCAGTCTTATATATGTTAAATATATTACAGTATAATTTAGATACAATATATGTGTGTAGAACCGAATTTTTTGTTGCACAGGAAGAATTGGATTCAGAAGGTAAAAATAACAGTTTACATTCATTTCCCATTGTTCCTTTTCTGGATGTAGCTGGTTCTTTCCATCATTAATCAATTGGAATTGGATTAGCTCTTCTCTATGTTGAAGAAATCCACTTCCATCAGCATACATCCTCGTACAGTATCATTGTTGAAGTGTATAATGATCTTCTGGTTCTGCTCGTTTCACTCAGCATCAGTTGATGTAAGTCTCTCCAAGCCTCTCTATATTTCTCCTGTTGGTCATTTCTTATAGAACAATAATATTCCATAACATTCATATACCATAGTTTACCCAACCATTCTCCAATTGATGGACATCCATTCATCTTCCAGCTTCTAGCCACTATGAAAAGGGCTGCCACAAACATTTTGGCACATACAGGACCCTTTCCCTTCTCTAGTAGTTCCTTGGGGTATAAGCCCAGTAGTAGTATGGCTGGGTCAAAGGGTATGCACATTTTGATAACTTTTTGGGCATAATTCCAGATTGCTTTCCAGAATGGTTGGATTCTTTCACAACTCCACCAACAATGCATCAGTGTCCCAGTTTTCCCACAGCCCCTCCAACATTCATCGTTATTTGTTCCTGTCATCTTAGCCAATCTGACAGGTGTGTAATGATACCTCAGACTTGTCTTAATTTGCATTTCTCTGATCAATAGTGATTTGGAACACTCTTTCATATGAGTGGAAATAGTTTTAATTTCATCATCTGAAAATTGTCTGTTCATATCCTTTGACCATTTATCAATTGGAGAATGGCTTGATTTCTTATAGATTAAAGTCAATTCTCTGTATATTTTGGAGATGAGGCCTTTATCAGAACCTTTAACTGTAAAAATTTTTTCCCAATTTGTTACTTCCCTTCTAATCTTGTTTGCATTAGTTTTGTTTGTGCAGAAACTTTTTAATTTGGTGTAATCAAAATGTTCTATTTTGTGATCAATAATGGTCTCTAGTTCTCCCTTGGACACAAACTCCTTCCTCCTCCACAAGTCCGAGAGGTAAACCATCCCATGTTCCTCCAATTTATTTATGATTTCGTTCTTTATGCCTAAATCTTGGACCCATTTTGATCTAATCTTAGTATGTGGTGTTAAATGTGGGTCCATGCCTAGTTTCTGCCATACTAATTTCCAGTTTTCCCAGCAGTTTTTGTCAAATAGTGAATTCTTATCCCAAAATTTGGAATCTTTGGGTTTGTCAAAGATTAGATTGCTATAGATGTACCCTTTTTTGTCCTTTGTATCTAATCTGTTCCACTGATCTACCGGTCTATTTCGTAGCCAATACCAAATGGTTTTGGTGACTGTTGCTTTATAATATAGCATCAAGCATTTATTTTAAGTATTTACTAGGTAAACGGTGTGCTAAATGTTGGGGATATAAAGTAGGCTGAAAACATAGTCCCTGCTCTTAAAAGAACTCATACTCTAATGGGGAAGAGAACAGTTAAATAAATGTATATGTAAGGTATGTCCAGAGTAAATTGAGAGTAATCTCAGAGAGAAAGCACTAGCTGTAAGGGCCTTCTGCAGAAGATGAGATTTGAGCTGAGTCGTGAAGGAAGCCAGAAGATAAAATGGAGGGTGGAGAGCATTTTAGTAAAAGAGTGTGGGGGAAGAGACAGGCAATGGGAAATCAGGAATGGGAAGAACAGCAAGAGGGCCAGTGTCTTGAGTTTTAGGCAGAGTAAGTGGAAGAGAATGAAGTATAAAAAAACTGAAAAAAGTACAAAGGAAGGGGCCAGATTGTGAGTGGCTTTAGATACCAGGGTGTTTTAGGGATGATCCTTAGAGCTCATCTAATCTAACCAACCCTCTCATTTTGTAGCTGAGAAAAATTAGCCCCATAGAAGTTGCATGATTTATATAAAATCACATAGCAAATAAACCCCAGAGCTAAGATTTGAACTGTAGTCATCTGACTCCAAGTTAAAGGATTTTTCCACTAGAGCACAGGGGTGGCACAAAGTGGAGACGATTAATGAAGCTCTTTTGGATGGAGAGAAGCTTAGAAGTAAACTAGGAAGAAAGGAGGGAAGAGCCAAAGATTATCACAATTGCTTTGTAGTAGTGGTATTACTATAAAGAGTATCTTTGTATTTGTCTATCAACTGAAGTGTTTATTAAGCAGCTGCTGTGTGCTAAGTCCTGGGATGCTGCAGATATGTCAGATTTTCATCCTTGCCTCTTCTCTTTCCTCTTTTCTATAGTATGCTTTAACCTTTTGGCTCTTTCATGTGGTTTCCTTTTAGGCACTTGAATGCTTCATCAGTCCTCTTTTCCCAGGTGCTCTTTATCTTGTTCTTAGTTCTTTTTCTGTTAGTAGAATACTAGAAGTTTTTTTCCTTTTATTTACAATATGACAGATGTTTCTTCATATACTTTGCTAATTGGCCACCAGAGACTTTAGCAGTTGTGTGCTCAGTATTCCTGTACTCTTGTGTTGTCTCCACACCTTCCTCTTGGGCAAACTCTTTCTCTCTGAATGCTTTATTGGTATGAGTCAACAGTCTTTTGCATAATATGCCCATTCTTTTCTCTAATACTGCCACCATCCTGATACAGGCTCTCAATCACCTTCCTCCTGGATTATTTTAGTATTCTGCTGGTGAATCTGCCTGCTTCAAGTCTCTCCTCATTGGAGTTGATCTGCCACCTACTTATCAAATTGGTCTTCCTAAAATACATGTCTCTTTTCAATATACTTCAGTGGCTCCTTATCACCTCCAGGATCAATTATAAAATCATTTGTCATTCTCTGCCTCTTCTGCCCCAACTTTTACAATCTTCTTATACCTGAAACTCACTCCTTGGTCCCTAGTAACCCTTCCTCTGACTGTTATATACTCATCTCTACTTCCTGGCTTTCCTGATTTCTTTCAAGTCTTAGTTAAAATTCCATTTTTTACAAGAAGCTTTTCCTAATTCCTCTTAATGCTAACTTATCTTCTATATCTCTTATTTGTATAATAGTCCTTTGCTTTTTTTTCCTTTATCATTAGATCGTGAGCTTTCTTTGGGCAGACATTGCCATTTGCTTTTATTTTTATCACCAGTGCTCAACATAGTTTCTCAACATGCTAAGTTCTTTTTTTTTTTTTTTTTTAATAGCCTTTTATTTACAAGATATATGCATGGGTAATTTTACAGCATTGATAATTGCCAAGCCTTTTGTTCCAATTTTTCCCCTCTTTCCCCCCACCCCCCTCCCCCAGATGGCCGGTTGACCAATACATGTTACATATATTAAAGTATAAATTAAATACAATCTATGTATACATGTCTAAACAGTTGTTTTGCTGTATAAAAAGAATCAAACTTTGAAATAGTGTACAATTAGGCTGTTAAGGAAATCCAAAATGCAGGCAGACAAAAATAGGGGTATTGAGAATTCTCTGTAGTGGCTCATAGTCATCTCCCAGAGTTCTTTCGCTGGGTGTAACTAGTTCAGTTCATTACTGCTCTATTGGAACTGATTTGGTTCATCTCATTGTTGAAGATGGCTACGTCCATCAAAATTTGGAACACAAGATTTTACAAGAATAAATGTTTAAAACTATTTTTGTATGTATTTTGGAAAATAAAAAGCTATTATTTAAAAAAAAAAAAGTGAAGAAGAAGAAGGTGATGATCTATCCAAGAATGGAACATGTTGTCTCTTTAGAATAGTGGACTTCCCACCCCAGGAAGTATTCAAGCAGAGACTGAAGTGCTTCTCCTCAGGAATGTTGTAGAAAGGTTTTCCATATTGAGTGGAAGGTTAGACCTGGAATATATCTTAAGATTTCTTCCTACTTGAAGATTCTTTGATTCTAAGTGACTGACTCTTGACAAGTGAAAAGATAGAAAAACTA
Organism: Sminthopsis crassicaudata; assembly: GCF_048593235.1. Lineage (NCBI taxonomy): Eukaryota > Metazoa > Chordata > Mammalia > Dasyuromorphia > Dasyuridae > Sminthopsis > Sminthopsis crassicaudata. The sequence continues at coordinate 277,984,357 of NC_133620.1, read as the reverse complement.
TCAAAAGCAGTCATTAGGATGCAAAGACCAAGACTACCTAGACTTGTTTAGTATAAATGCAAGGAGGTTTAAATCCTTAAAATCTGATGTGGGCCTCATTGAATTACTGCACAGTGCAATGGTTGGTTTCCATAATGGCCCTGATCATCAGGGAGAGGCTACATATTTTAGAAAAATTTCCATCCAAAATCAATAAAGAATAAACAAGGTAAAATGCTTGAAGTTGTTGGTTTTCACTGTTTCAGATCTTCAGGCATCTATGAGAATGTTCCAGCTATCAGTCCACATAATGTCTCTACACTATCTCAAGATCCCATATGTAGAGCTAAAAGAGACTCCCAGAGACTTTATTCCAACCCCTTTGTTACAAATGAGGAAACTGAAGTCAGACAGGGAGCAGGTACCCAGGCTAGAATTCCACTCAAACTTTTGTGACTCTAAATTTGTCACTTTACATTCTTCCAGGTAGTCTTTGTGAGTTGCTGTGACCAGTAAATAAAACCAGTGCGCTCATAGTTTCCCTGAAAAAGAAATCTTTGCAACAGATTTTTCCAATTAAAAACATATCCAAGGTATTTTAGAAACTGATTTAAATTTATAAGGCTAACAGCCAGGTTCTTATAGATAAATAGTTTTAAAATATGAACACGCAGTTTTCAAAGGAATTGTAGCTAAGGAAGGTCTCTCCTAATAACTAAGCTTCTAGTGATCAGCCTCTCTTAATCCTTCAAGACTAGCCCTCTATTGATAGATCTCTAGTCTGTTGCTGGGCCTGTACTCACAACTTTTTGGACTTGATAGAACTGTTGAGTTTGTTTTACTTCAGGAAGCCAGTTCCAAATTGTTCTCCAGAATTTTTGTACTACTTTTTACCTGTTTTCCCTCATCCCTTCTAGCATTTGTCATTTCTGTTAAGTGTGAGATGGTATCTCAGAGTTGTTTTAATTTGTATTTCCATATTCAATAACAGTTTACAACATTTTTTCATATGACTGGATGGCCTTGAATTTTTTCTAGTGAAAAACTGTCTTTTCACATTCCTTGACAATTTATCAGTTGGGAAAGTTATTTTTATAAATTTGATTCCATTCCATATATATTTGAGGAAGAGGCTTTTATCAGAGCAATTTGCTATAAAATTTTTATTGATATTATTTCATTGTCTGTGGGACATTTCACCAAGATGCACTTTCTGTGATTATCTCTTTTAATTAAACCTAGTTTTACTTTTGCTTTGTCTGAGCTCATGATTACTATCCCTGTATTTTTTTACTTCAGCCAAAGGATAATAGATTTGGCTTAATTTTCTTATTTTGACTCTATCTTTCTATTTCAAGTGTGTTTGTTAAAAAAAACTACTATTGAATTCTAGTTTCTTCCATTCTGCTATCTGCTTCTATTTTTTATGAGCTCATCCCATTCATATTTAAAGTTATGATTTTTAACTGTATATTTCCCTCCATCTTATTTTCTTATTTTTGTCTATGCCTCTCTCTCTTTATTCTATCCCTCCTCAAAAGTCTGTTTTACTTCTGATCACTGGCTCCCCCTTTTTTTTTTTTAAATTTATTTTTTAGGTTTTATAATTATAAGTTTTTTTGACAGTATATATGCATGAGTAATTTTTTAAAATAACATTATCCCTTGTATTCATTTTTCCAAATTTTCCCCTCCCTCCCTCTACTCCCTCCCCTAGATGACAGGCAATCCCATACATTTTACATGTGTTACAATATAACCTAGATACAATATATGTGTGTAAATCCAATTTTCGTGTTTCACGTTAAGTATTAGATTCCAAAGGTATAAGTAACCTGGGTAGACAGACAGTAGTGCTAACAGTTTACATTCACTTCCCAGTGTTCCTTCTCTGGATGTAGTTGTTTCTGTCCATCATTGATCAACTGGAAGTGAGTTGGATCTTCTTTATGTTGAAGATATCCACTTCCATCAGAATACATCTTCATACAGCATTGTTGTTGAAGTGTATAATGATCTCCTGGTTCTGTTCATTTCACTCAGCATCAGTTCATGCAAGTCTCTCCAAGCCTTTCTGAATTCATCCTGCTGGTCATTTCTTATAGAGCAATAATATTCCATAACCTTCATATACCATAATTTACCCAACCATTCTCCAATTGATGGGCATCCATCATCTTCCAGTTTCTAGCCACTATGGAAAGGGCTGCTACAAACATTTTGGCACACACAGGTCCCTTTCCCCTCTCTAGTGTTTCTTTGGGATATAAGCCCAATAGCAGCACTGCTGGATCAAAGGGTATGCACAGTTTGATAACTTTTTGGGCATAGTTCCAAATTGTTCTCCAGAATGGCTGGATTCTTTCACAGCTCCACCAGCAATGTATTAGTGTCCCAGTTTTCCCACATCCCCTCCAACATTCATCATTATTTGTTCCTGTCATCTTAGCCAATCTGACAGGTGTGATCACTGCTTCCCTTAATCTATACTACCTTTTACCATTCTGTGGTCCCCTCTCCTCCCTCCTTTTTTTCTTATCCCCTTCCCCTCTTATTTCCTTTTTGGGTAAGGTAGATTTCTATATTCACCTCAGAGAGACACAGAGACAGAGAGTTCTTCCCTTTTTGAACCAATTCTACTAAGTAAATTTCAAGTATTGACTATTACTCCCCCCATTTTCCAATCTCCATAATAAAAACTCATCCTTGCATACCTCTTTTATTTGAGATAATTTCCCCCATTCTACCTTTCCCATTCCATTCCTCCCAGGGCATCCTTCTTTCTCACTCTTTCATTTTTTAAAATCATTCCAACATAATTGACTCACACTCATGCCCTTAGCCTATGTATACTGCTTCTAATTGCCATAATAATGGTAAAGTTCTTAGGAATTATATTTATTAACTTCCCAAGTAGGAATATAAGTGGTTTAACTTTAGTTAGTCTCTTATGATTTCTCTTTCATATATACTTTGTTATGCTTCTCTTGAGTTTTGTGTTTGAAAGTTAAATTTTCTATTCAGCTCTGGTCTTTTTATCAGGAATATGGCAGTTACCTTCTGATCTGCCACCCTAAGTATTTTATTATCCAAGTGAAAGTTGAGGAATATGGAATCAGGTAATCTGTGTGAAAATTAATTCCATCTGACTTGTTACCACCATTGCCCCTGTTCCTTCCGCCCTTAGGCGAACACTGGCAGACATCATCATGGAGAAATTGACAGAGAAGCAAACAGAAGTGGAAACTGTTATGTCTGAGGTATCAGGCTGCCCTATGCCCCAGCTGGACCCCCGGGTTCTTGAAGTGTACAAGGGTGTCAGAGAGGTAAGAGCTCTGACATTGAGTGGGGGGTAGTGATGGAAAAATCTTAATTTGTGGATCAAACATATAATAGGTGCTTAAATCATGTTTTTTGCTAAAAGACAAAAACAAACAAAACTCCCATAAAACAAAAACAGAAGTTTCCTTCACTTACTCAACAAGGACTAATAAGTAAAAAATGTTATGAAGTGCCTAGTGTGTGCTAAGTGCAGTGCTAAGACCAAAGAATACAAAAAGAAGCAAAATGCCAATCCTGCCCTAAAGAAACTTACAGTCTAATGGGGGAAAAAACTGGCAGCCTAAATCACACAAAGCAAGCTTTGTGTATACAAAATATAGGATAAAGAAGTAATTAACAGAGGGAAGGCACTGGAATTAAAAGAGGTTGGAGAAGACTTCCAGCAGAATGTGGGATTTTATTGGGATTTAAAAGTTGCCAAGGAGGTCAGTGGTTGTGAGCAAGGGAAGGAGAGCATTGCAGAAGTGAGAAATGGAGTGTGTTGAGCACAAAACAACCGGGAGGCCTGTGCCACTGGAACAAAAATATATGTTGGAAAGTAGAAGAAGACTGGAAAGGTAGGAGTGAGTGGGTTATGAAGGGTTTTATCAGATACTTTTTTGTGTGCCAGGCATCATGCGAACTATTAGGAATTCAAAGACAAAATTGAAACAGTCCTTGCCTTCAAGGATCTTAAATTCTCTACAGACAGTAGAACACACAGTAATGTAGGAGTAGAGTTAGTAACTGTTAGATTAAGGTCAGCTTTATATAAGAGGTAACATTTGGGCTGAGAGAAGAAATTAAGACATGCAAGTGAGAAGAGGGGGCATTTAGGCGTATACGCATATGAGATGAGAATGTGTTGGGTAATCGTACTTTTAAATGGGAAAAGGAGAAAGATAGGTAATACTAGAAAGAGGGACTGGAGTCAATATGTGATGAGTTTTAAAAGACAGACAAAAGAATTTGTATTTTACCTTGCAAGCAATAGAGAGTTAGTCCCCAGAAGCTTCTTGAGTGACTTGATGAGAATTGTGTTTTAAAAATATTGATTCTCATTTATAATTCATGGTTTCCCTCTGACTTTCCCTTCACCACAGGTGTTATCCAAGTACCGGAGTGGCAAACTTCCGAAAGCATTTAAAATTATTCCCGCTCTCTCCAATTGGGAGCAGATCCTCTATATCACAGAACCAGAGAGCTGGACTGCAGCTGCCATGTACCAAGCCACCAGGTAAAAGGGACCCAAAATAGGTTAGGATCAATATAGAGAGGAGGCCCTCCCTTTTGTTGCCATGCTAACCCTGACTTGCCCTAACTCTTCTCATTCTGTAGTCTCTTAATCATATGGTTTGTCACCTTTTGGCCCCTCTGTTCTATTTCATTTCAGTTCAACCTATTATGTATATTTCATTGGTGGGCACTTGGGAAACAAAGACAGAAAGGGGAAGGGAATAAGCATTTTTTTATAGTACCTACTTTGTGCCAAGCACTATGCTCAGACTTTACAGATATTTGATTCTCACAACTCTTCAAGAGGACCAGCACTCTTACCACTTACCAGCTGTCTAATACCCAAGATGAGACACAGCCTGTGCCTTCAAAGAGCATTTAATTGAGGATTGTGTGGGAGATTCAAACAAAATGTTCTGTGAGCTGGACCTTGAAGAGAATCAGAGCAGGAAGAGGAAAGCAGAAATGATGGGTGATGTAAGGATTAGCTGGCAAATTTGCCCAAAGGCATTGATAGGAGCTAAGTGTTGGACAAGGTCAGAGACTAGCTCATAGATATTCTGCCTCAATTATACAGTGAATGGAGAAGACCAGATTGAAATAAGGCTAGAAAGTTCATTGAAAACCAAATTGTAGAAGACTAAAAAGCCAAGGATTTTGCATTTTTATTCTACAGCCCACAGGGAGTCCTAAAAGAATCTTATTGTTATATCTATATCTTAAGAAAATTATTTTGGCAGAATGTGATAGCTGGACTGAAAAAGATTGAAACTGGGAAGCTGCTGTCCACTTAGGCATACTGATCTTCCAAGTTGGTTATTTTCCCTGCTCCCTTGGCAATGATCTAGGTGGACTGACTATGGAAGAAAAGTTCTCTGGGAGGCAGAAATAGGTAGGGATCCAGAGGGTCATTGATTTATTCAGAAGACATCTGGTCAGACCTCTTTATTTGGCAGATGAGGAATGGAAATCCAGTTAGGTGAAGTGACTTGCCTGAGGCCACATAACAAATGGCAGAATAAGGATCAAACAAAGGTTCTCTGATGCTACCTCCCAGGTTCTTTCTACAGTATTCATGGCAGCCCTGGTGTAAAGTACCTGGGATTTCTCCTACAGAACTGCAGGAAAGATAAACTTTTTAATTTTAAGCCAGTGTTTTGTCCATAGTATCCAGAGTGGTTTGTAAAGAATCAGGCTCTTTTTAACAAGAACATCAATAATGATATTAGCATTCCCCATTCATCTAGTGCTTAGCAGTTTATAGAGTTCTTGCTTTAAAATCCCATCCGTGAGTTTTCAGATTAAGAAATCAAAGCTATCAATCATCACAGGGAAAAAAAAAAAAACACTCTAAGTTAGTATTGATTAGAGAAATACAAAATAAAACAACTCCGAAATACCTCCTCATATGATGGAAAAGGAAAATGATAATTGTTAGAGGAGACATGGCAAAACTGGGACACTAATGCACTATTGGTAGAATTGTGAACTTACAAAGTCATTCTGATACATAATTGTGATGGAATACTATTGTGCTATTAGAAATAACAAGCAGGATGATTTCAGAAAAAAACTGGAAAAGATTTTGTGAACATTGTACACCTTAACAGCAATATTGTACAATAATGAACGGAAAATGGTTTAGCTATTCTCAGCAAAACAATAATCCAACAATCCCAAGACAAGATTAGTGATGAAATATGTTATCCACTTTTAGAGAAAGAATTGATGGCATCAGAAGACAGACCAAAAAGCATTGTATTTTTCTTTTCCTTTTCCCTTTTCCTTTTTCCCATTTCCTTCTTCCCTCTATACCTTCCTTTTTTCCTTATTAACTTCTTTCTTTTCTATATTCTTTCTATCACAAAACTATTGATATGGAAATATATTTTATATGACTTTACATGTATAATCTGTATCAGATTATATGCCATTTTAAGGATAGAGGGAAGGGCGGCAAGTAGGTGGCACAGTGGATAGAGCACCAGCCCTGAAGTCAGGGGGACCTGAATTCAAATGTGATTTCAGACACCTAACACTTCCTGGCAATGTGACTCTGAGCAAGTCACTTAACCCAAATTGCCTCAGCAAAACAAAAAACAAAACGAACCAAAAAAAGGATAGAGGGAAGAGGGGGAATAGAACTTGGAACTCAAAACTTAAAAAAACATTCTGTTAAAAAAAAAACAACTATTTACATGTAATTGAGGAGAAACTATAAAGGGAAAAAAAACATCTTATCTGTGAGTAATCTAGAAACTTCCATACCCAGGATATTCTCATCCAATCTGAAGGATAGGATGGCCCAGCGCTTCTACAACTTGGTGCTCCTTCCTCGTGTGCGAGATGACATTGCTGAATACAAACGCCTTAACTTTCACCTCTACATGGCACTCAAGAAAGCATTGTTCAAGACCGGGGCATGGTTCAAAGGTAGGTCCAAAATGGGCTTTTCTCAGGTGGGTACATTGGTTCCTGGAGCTAAGGTTAGAGTTCTCTTTAAACACTGGACTGATTGTTCCCACCTCTCTCCTCATGTACTCCTTCTCCCCTCAGCTCCCAGTCCTCATGAGTTGATAGTCCTTTCTCTGATCTCCCCAGGGATCCTGATACCTCTCTGTGAATCTGGTACCTGTACCCTTCGTGAGGCCATCATTGTGGGCAGCATCATCACCAAGTGTTCCATCCCTGTTCTGCACTCAAGGTACTGGGGCTCGGTACTGGGGCTCCTGTCAACTCTGCTTAGAACAGCCCTTTCTGTTTGTGTCCATCAGAATGCCCATTATCCTGGATGGTTTAGGGATAGAGTTCCTCCCATGATTCAGATAGGGAAACTGATACAATACTGGGCTGGAAAGTGTGAATCAGACGTCGCTTCTTCCAGCCTCTCCCTTAATCTACTCTTCAGTCTATTGGCTGAGCTTTATTTCTGAGAGTTAGCAGCACTATTCAGTGGAAAGAATCAGAGAATCTCTATTTAAGTCCAGGGTTATTGGCTGAATGAACTATAGACATGTCAAAGAACAGAGCAGGAAGGGACCTCCAAAGTCATCTAGTCCAACTTTCTCATTTATCCATGAGAAAATGGAGACTAGAAGTGAAGTGACGTATTTAAGGTCACAGAGGCAGTAAGTAAACAACTGGGTTATAGGCCCTCTGGTTCTGCTGTGCCTCCATTTCCTCATCTACAAAATAAGGGGATAAAGCCAAGAGGACTTGAGTGCTAATCTAGTCTCAGACACTATATGACCGTCAACAAATCACTTAACTTCATTTGTCTTCATTTCCTCAACTGTAAAATGGAGATAATAGCATGAATTTGTTATGAAGACCAAATGAGATATTTTTAAAAGTAGTTAGCACAATACCTGGCATATAGAAAATGCTTAATAAATGTTTTTTTTTCCCTTTCCATCTTTACTATGCTCAGAGCACTGTGCTAAGTACTGAAGATCCATGTAAAATTTAGGCAGTCTCTACCCTAAAGGACTTTTTCATTTTTAATGGAGCTGACTCCACATATCAAGGGAGTGGAGGTCAAGGAACCATGCCCGTGGCTTGGTAATTCATAAGAGGTTTGATGGATAAATAGAACAGTCTATTAACAGTTCTTTCTAGAAGTGGTGGTGGTGATGGTGATTTAAAGACAGTTCTTGAAAAGGTGATAAGCTGGTATAAGGTGGCTTGGTGAAGATGAGTCAGAGAATGCAGAATCTGGGGGTTGTGCTCTCCCCTGACCTCTGGGTGGTTTAAAAAAGGCTAGAAGGATGAGGACACAAGGATTAAATTAGATGCTATATGTAAATGCATTGTAACCTACAAAGTGCTGTATTATTACAGTGGAAATGAGCTTTGGATTTGAAGAAGGCTCAAATTGAAATCTTAGCTGGGGATAATCACTTATCTTCTATGAGTTTCAATTTTTTTTTTTTCCCTGAGGCAACTGGGGAAAAAGTGACTTGCCTAGGGTTACATAAATAGGGAGTGTTATGCATTTGAGGCCAGATTTGAATTCAGTTCCTCCTGATTTCAAGGCTGGTGCTCTAGCCACTGCACCACCTATGTGCCCCCACCCCCAATTTATCTTTAAAATAGGAGGGTTGGATTATATAGTCTTTAACACTAGAAGGACCAGGTGTATCAGTTGATTAAAAAATACTATAATTTTACTGTGAAATGAAAATGTCCTATCATTCATTTCCTTTGTCTTAACAAATTATTTTAAAATGTATTGCTTCAACTGATGCAGCTTGGGCCTTCAAAGTATTCTTAAATTCCAGTTCTCTTAGTGTTAAAATTACTTTTCAGCCATATGTCCCATGATTTTAGAATCTGTGAACATGCCCCTAAATTTAGAATGTAAAACCAGGGATCATAAAATCATCGATTTAGATTTGGAAGGGTCCTTAGAGGCCATCTAGCCCAATCTCATCATTTTACAGATAAAGAAACTGAGGCCTAAGAGACTTGCCCTGACTCAAATTAAGTGGCCCAGTGGTATTCCCCAGGAATTGATTCTCTTGTACCAATCTGTTCCTATTATTTCTTTAATTATCCAGTGCAAGGCAGCTGTGCTTCTTCGCCCCCTAAGAATTTCCAGTCAATAATGCCCTTCTCCATCCCAACCAAAGTTTTGTCTCTAGTTTGGTCATCTTGTGAGCTTCATAGTCTGTCATCACTTAGTCTGATGATTTTATCTTGTGCTATTTCCTAACTGAAAACCTTTTAAGGGATCAGTGGCACAGATAATCATCTGTTCCTGCTTCTCCTTCCCTCAGTGCAGCTATGCTGAAAATTGCAGAGATGGAATACAGTGGAGCCAATAGCATCTTCCTACGGCTGCTGCTGGACAAGAAGTACGCATTGCCCTTCAGAGTACTGGATGCCTTGGTCTTCCACTTCTTGGCCTTTCGGACAGAGCAGCGAAAGCTGCCTGTTCTTTGGCACCAGAGCCTGCTGACCCTGGCTCAGCGCTACAAAGCTGATCTGACCACAGAACAGAAGGAGGCCTTGCTAGAGCTTCTCCGCCTACAACCCCACCCACAGCTGTCCCCCGAAATCCGGAGAGAGCTGCTCAGTGCCACTGCCCGTGATGTGGAAGGACCTTCTGTGAATATGGACTGAGGTTCTTGAGGATTTGCTTCCCCGGTTTGGTAGAGAAAGAGATAGATGACACAAGAACTACTTTATGAGCTTTTTTCATGGCTCCTAGGACTGTGCGACTTGGAGGCATCTACAGGACAAAACTGAAGTGCTTTGATCTCCCTGATTAGAGTTGAATTATGGTGGCTAAGTGCCTGACAGAATTTCTTCAGGTCCTGTTCTGTTCTAGAACCTGGCAAGTAGTTATACCCTGGTTTGTCATGGAAGAAGTAGTTAGCAGCTGAAGCAAGTGAGTGCTAGATGTGAACACCAAAAAAAGCTGTGTATTTATTTCATTTGTCACGTTGTCTTTGTGCTAGACTCTTCCTACTTCTCTCCCCTTAACAAGCTTTAACTAACAAGGTGTCCATGAAGTGAGGATAATATCAAGATGAGGCTAACACTGAGACTAGAACACTTTTTTACTCTTAGTCACAGAATTTTAGCATTGAAATGGACCTCAATGGCCATCTGGTTTCTATAACTGATAAGTGGCCAATGACTTTTTAAACCAGCTTTCTGGTCAGCCTCTTCCCCCTCGAGACACATACTTTAAATTTGTCTCTTTGTGGCTTCCACCTATTGTACTGTGAGCCAAGCAGTAAGTCTAATCTTTCTTCCATATAATAGCCCTTTAAGTACTTTGAAGATAACTCTTTGCCACCTTCTTGGTTCTTTTTCAGGATAAACATAATTTCCATTATTTTAAAGGGCAGTATTGGACTTGTTATATTTAACCCCAAGAACTAGTAGGAGTTGCAGAGAATTGCATGTTTGAATATTTTCCCAAGTCTCAGTTTTCTCCACTTTAAACATCCCTAGTTATTTCAACCAGTTGTATATCACATGTAGTCTAAAGCTCTTCAGAATCCTGGAGACCCCCAGATGCTTTCTACCTCTAAACACATAACTGCAGATGAAGTTAATCAGAACCCAAGTATGGAGACACTGGTGCATCCTTAACCTTAGGAACTTTGCTTTTCACACAGGCCAAGACCATATCAACTTTCTTGACCATCACATCACACTAGCTGATCCATATTGAATTTGTAAGGCCACTAAATCCCCAAGATGTTTTTCAAACTACTGTCTTGATTGAAGTGGCAATAAATTTGCCATCAAGGCAAGGCTAGATTCTTCCTCAACTCTTAAAGTTTGCTTAGGAGAGGTTTCTCTGAATCTTCCCTTTTTTAGGTTGTAGGCAATTGGAAATTATTAATTTGGAGATTTTTGAAAGATAAGAGATCTAAATACACCAGGTTATTAAGTATGGCCTAAACTTTAATAGCCTTTCCTGTCCTAACTGAAGAATCTGAAGATCTCAGTAGGAGTGGAACTGAGTTCACTTAAGAACATATTCTGTAGATAGAGCCTTTTCCCAAGAAACTTGGTGGATTAGGGTTAAAAGGGAGTCTGTTGATCTTTGGACCTGTGGACTACTATGTAAACAATTCAAGTGCCAGACAAGTATGGCAAGAAGTGGGAACCCCTTGTGAAAGAAAATTCAGTCTGAAATTCTTTCAGCATCCATGGCACTTCTTGAATAATGAAACTTATTGCTTTTCTCCCTGCCCACTCCTTGGACCCCTATCCAAAGCAGACCACACTCTTCCCAACCCCTCCCCTGGCTAATTAGTATATGAAAGAGGCGGGATGCTTGATCTAATCCAGAATCTTTATTCAGGTAACCTGAAGACCCTGGGGTGCCCCTATTGTACCAAAGTTGTGGCCTCAAGGACACCTGTGCAGAGAACAGGGTCTGCCTCCCTCTCCTGGAAGAGGCTTAATTACTTATAGCGTCCATCCATCTTTGCCTTTAGCCCTGGGATTTGTAGCCCCTCTCCTCTCACTCCCCCCCCCCCCCCAAAGGCTGTAGCAGCATCTTTGGCACTTAAGTCTTTCCAGCCAAATTAGGGGGGGATGAAATGGGAGGAAGGTGGGAGGAGGCACATCAACCAAAAATGTCACTTTCTAGAGGGCAGAGGAAGGCTCCCCTCTTCCCTCCTAAGTTGTATTCTGAGCACTTTGTTGCGCCTTGTCATAATAAATTAATCCATTGGAGCCTTCCCTCCACCCCTTATCACTGACTTGACATCAGAGTGCACACCTGGCAAGCTGAGCAGGAAGCCATTCAAGAAAAATGTGGCTACAGGTTCAAATCTCCCCAAGAATGAGGCCTGAGCCTTTCTCTTCCTCAGGGCTAGCTTTATGCTGCACCAAAAGAATATAGGGAAGATTTCCACCCCCCCCATCCCAATTTCTTTCTCCAAGGACAAGGGGGGGGGGTTGGAATTAAGTCTTCATGTGTAAATGCAAATACCCCCAGAGGGGTAGAAGGTAAGAAGATAATACCTTTTAGGGGAGGAAAGAGCCAACTAAACAATTTTGGCTTGTTCTGCTCAAACTACTGGCAGAGGAACTGGCAAAAACAAATTGAGAGGGAAGAGCTTGGCTAACTCCCTATCTCAACAACTGGGCAGGCCCATACATGGGGCAAAATTAGCCCCCTCTCAAACTCTTTGGCTCAGCAAGAGCCATGGCACCCTGGGCCCAGACATCCAGCTGATGGTAAAGTTGATTCTCAGAGCAGAGGCTGGGCTGGGGTTGGGATTGGGCTGGGTTGACCATCTTTGCTGTTCCTTCCATTCTTGTGTGGCCCACGAGAAGGGATGGGGAAGAATGGGGGAGGAGTTACAAGTGAACGGCTGTGACTTCTGTTGGGGTGCTGGTCTGATTAGGCTCCTGGTTTCCAGAATATTCTGGAGCTTTGGGGACTGTAACTGCTGTGTCCTGGGCAGCCTCCCGCAGGCTCTCCCTTAGAGCGGCTTCAATCTGCTCCTGGCATGCACGCAGGCAGTCCTGGAATTAGGATGAAGACAAGAGAACAGGTAAGAAGGGTAAATGATAAGCTGATTGGGAAGAGTACAAGGGGAAAGCTTTCTCCTATGTATTCCCATTTGCTATGTCTGATGGGGGGGGGGGAGTGAAATGAGAATTATGTGTAGTAAATAATAGTAACTGACATGTAGCACTTTATAACATTTGCAAAATATTTTTCAGTGTTTTGCAAAAGTGAGCCACACAGCAACTCTAAGTTTGGTCTGAGGTATGTATTCATTTTACTGATGAGTAGACTGAAGCTTAAAATGGCTAACTGACTTGTCTTTGGTCACAGCTAGTAAATTTCAATCAATAATCCTGACTGCAAATCCAGACCTAGATTTGTAATCCGGCTCTGACTCTTACTAGTTGTGTGACCATTTCCAAGTCACCTAACTTCTCAGCCTCAGTTTATCTCCAAAATGAGAATAAAAACATTTACCCTAAAGAGTAATTTTGAGAATCAAAAGGAAAAATGTATATAAAGCATGCTATATAAATTCCTATTGTATTATTGTTATTAATTATTACCACATTTGAACGTGGTGGGTGGGAGGAGGGGAAACAGGGCTGACTTAAGCCACAGCCCATCCCCAGGAATCTGCCACCAATTCTCAGAAACTGACAAGAGGATGTGGCAAGCAAGAGTAGTGTACTACTCTCCTCCTTTCATCACAGTTCCTGGCAAGGAGGGACAATAACAGAGAGCGGGCCTTTCACCCTGAAAACTGGGCCACTTGGGTTTTTTCCTCAAGACAGGGCAGGAGATCTGAAGCCTCAAATTCTTCCTGGGGAAAAGAGATGAAGTTATCTATTTGGACATAGCAAAGTGGAAGACCCTGGCTGTCTGAAAGGCATCTCCCCCTACTGGCTGCTCTAAGAACACCACTCACCATCACTTCTGGCACTGGTCTGATGGGGGAATCACTGAACTATAGCCCCCACCTCTGTTTCCTGGCACTCACCACGTCAGTGCCTGTGATGCCTGCCAGCAGCTCTGTCAGCTCATCCGAAGATAAGGGGCAGGCAGCCAAGCCTTGCACGGCAGCTCCAATGCTGCCAGTTGCGATCATGGAGGGTGGATACATGGCAAAAGTGTAATCTAGGAAGAGAATGGGGGTGAGGGTTCTTTGCGGGGAGTGAAGGATCTAGGAGATCACAGGAACCAAGCCACCAGCTACCCCTAGCAAACAAACACTCTCCTGCCTCACAGAAATAGGAGAATGGGTGAAATTAAAACAAGAAACTTGAGAGTAGCTGATGGGGACTTTTGGCAATGTAAAATGCTTTAAGAGAGGGAAGACTGTGGGCTCCTTCCCTAGAGGCTCAGACAGGCACTCATCAGACAATGTGGTTTTTTTTTTTGTGAGAGAAAAACAATCCTCTCTGATGACAAAGGTTTAGATAGGATGATACGAGGTGTGGTGTGAAGCATCTAGTCCTAAAACAAATTCTGAAAGAGCCCATGGTGTCTTCTGAACCACAACTACTTCAATCCCAACTGGTATAGGGAAGGCCACTGGTATAGGAGAAAGGAAAGAGGCCTTACCTGTAGCACAGAGGGCCAGAAAGGTCTGGGCATGCTTCTTGACCAATGCCCGTCGATCCTGGGGCACTGGAAGCCGGTGCAGAATCAGTGCCAGGAAGTCGTGAGCAATCACAGCTGCAAGGTCCCACTTAAGCCTCCCCAGGACAATCACTTCCCAGTCCTAATAGCAGTCAGGGAAGAGGGCAGATTAAGAATTAGTGACTGGAATTCTAATCTGTGAATAGGAAGAGAAATCTAGGCATTCTACCTAGGGAATATGGGTAGACTGGCAGAATCCATTTGCATAATGGCATGCTGGTGTTCTCACTCAGGGTAGAAATGATTCAAGTATGTCCTGCTGCTTTTCTGAGCTCTGAGGCACTTCTCCAATTTATGGAAAATACTGCCTCATCACCACTATTAAGTGCAGCAATTTTTGGAATAGAGCAGAGTATGCCTCAGATGAGGTACCAGGACAGGCTTTGTGGGAGAAGAGTGCTTTCTCAGAGCCTACATCTTCACAGCTCCGAGAGAGAGGGGGGTTATGGATGGTGGTCCAGGCAAGGCAGAAAGAAGCAGAACACTGAATCCCTTCCCCCAGCTCCACAAGCATTCTGAAGAAATGAGACATTGCTCAGGTCAGCTCAAGATAGTCCCAAAGCCACCCCTCCCATGACACAGCAACCCAGCTGCCCCCTGAGCTTCCTCAAAGGAGCAATTGCCCAACCCAACCCACATCCCCATAGTGGGGTTTGGGGGGGTAGGGGGTTAGGGAGGGGCAGAGGGATGACAAGGACCACCATCCCAACTGTGGGGAGCTCAGGGGAAACAGACCCCAGTGCTTTCAGAAACAGTAAACCTAACCCTGCATGCTCAGAAAAGGTGGGCACCACCCATCCATCACAGCCAGAGGGCAGAGCAGCTCCAGACAGGCATGATACCAGGTGAGGAAACAGAATGCTTTCCTGTGTACCAAGCGTGCCAGCTTGCTGCCAGGGATACAGTCCTTGAGTATTTGAGAGGACTGTGGGGAATTTACATTGGAAATTCCTCTCAAAGACGGCCCCTTTGACCAGACCAAGACACCCTTGGTTAAGACACTCCCATCTGCCCTCCCCTCCCTAATCCTCTTGTCTTGTGTTCCCAGCTCTGGCCCCATTTCCGAATTGCACACAAGGATTTCTTCACCATTTTTATCTCAGGAAGAACTTATGGGTTT
This sequence comes from Sminthopsis crassicaudata, assembly GCF_048593235.1. Classification (NCBI taxonomy): domain Eukaryota; kingdom Metazoa; phylum Chordata; class Mammalia; order Dasyuromorphia; family Dasyuridae; genus Sminthopsis; species Sminthopsis crassicaudata. Next base: position 277,969,052 of record NC_133620.1, on the reverse strand, counting down.
GACCCCTTACTGAAACAGAAATGGCAACACTCCCACCCTCAGCCCCCACCCCTCTCCAGGCCTCTTCCTCCTGGCAGCTAGCCATAGCTCACCGATTCCCTAACTGGGCCTAGAAGACGCCTCACTCTATCCCCACCCCATCATAGCACCAAGCCAAGACCTTCCTGGCTTACAATGAATCAAGCCAAAAGTTGCTCTCTGGCCCCTACAAAGAAGTGCTGACCTGAAGACTCTTCTCTCACATTGAAATCTAGAGAACTAGAAATATTTTGGAGGACTGGAAAGGGCAGCTATCTAATGCCCTTTCAGGAAAGGTTTATAACTGGAATCCCTAATCACTCCCAAAGCGGCTGAACTCCTAAAAAGAACTTCACTTAAAGCAATACTGTATGAGGGGAAGAGCACTGTCCTAGCCAACCTTTGTGCCCTTAATTTACCTGGTGAACTTTCAGCAAGTCCTTCACCTCCCTACCTCTCAAATATTCTCATCTAGTAAGAAAAAGATAGATTCACATAACCTTTCCAGCTCTGACATTGTCTGAGTCTAGGCTAGGCCTTCAGAGATAATTTTAGCATGACTCTTCTCCCCTACTCAGGAAAAGGGGTATGAGTCGGGAATATTTTTGTCTCTTCTGACAAATTTATGACCTCATCCCAATTTCCTATATCCTGCTTACCCTACCCAAATAAAATTATATGTGTACAAATATATATTAATGCACATGTATATTGTGAGCACACATACATATACACATATATATACGTACATTTTGTGCTTTGTAAATCTTCAGGACCTATATAAATATTAGTTATCATTGTAATTACTACTCAGAATGGTAAAACAGAAAAAGTAGTGGACATCAAGAAGTCAGAGGAGACTAGTTTTGACACTAGCTATGTGAACCTGGGTCACATCCTTTGGCTGAGTCTATTCATCTATAAAATAAGGAAACTATTCACATTACCTGCTTTATCAACATTAAAGCTTTATATAAATGTGGCTTGTTATCTCTGATTGCAAGCTGACAATCTCCAAAGACCTCAACAGAATAAGTAGCTCTTCCACCCTTGCAATGTCTCTAAAACCAATCTGTTCCAGGATGGAACTGGCTCCCTAAAAAGCGAAGACTTAGCAAGAACCATTACATCTACCCCAAAAGGCCATTTTGCTCTCTCTTGACTTTGATTCCACTCTAATTTCCTCTTTCTATTTTGTTGATTTTGGTCTCCTGACCCAAGAAGAGAAAGTCTGCTCTCCCCTACCATTCACTAGAGCCAAATGAATTTGCTTTCCCCTACCACAAGCTGACTTGGCGAGTCATTTCAAATAATTTGAATCATTAGTGCAATAGTAGGCACTTAAATGGTCTCCTCCATACAAACTCTGACCCTGGGAACTTGGGCCAGGGTCAGGATAAAAGGCAGCAGATCAACTCTGGAGGGGTCATGAACTAACCCTTCCCTTCCCCAATATGCCCCTATTCTGCACTAACCACAAGATTTGAATGACTCCATCTAGATCCAAATGGGCTAAGCATGCACCATTTTCATCTTTTCTGAGATAAATAAGATTCTTCTTCCCCAAATATTTCAGTCCTTCCCCTCCCCCAAGTCAAAACAAGAGGGAATCAGAACAGACCCACAGAGTTTCCAGCAAGAGGTTAGGGCACCTCATCCCAAAATACAGAGATGGCAGAACTCTCCCCCGCAAAATTATGAAAGATCAGTGGTCAGAAAGGGAGGGGCCACCAGAATGGGAGCATCACTATCACATCGGAAGCAGCTGCAGCTCTAGTCCCGGGCTACCCTGTTCTTACCTTAGGCAATGGGCCACCCCAGTTTTTTTTTGTTGTTGTTGTTGTTGTTTTGGTTTTTTTTTTTGTTTTTTTTTTTTTTTTTACTCTAGCACTAGACCAGCTCTGCAGAGGACAGAGTCCCTAAGGTATATGGAGAGGAAAGTGGGGAATGAAGGACTGGGCTGGACTTCTCATCCTGGCTTAGAAAGAGGGTGAAATGAAACATCCTAGGCCTTAATTAATGCTGTACCTACTTCCAGATTCTTACTTTAATCTCTGAAGATTTTCTTTTCTCTAACAAGGTCAAATCTAAATTATAAATACTAAATCCTATCTTGGGAACTGCAAGTCACAAAGTCACTATCCCTACTGGATTGAATTGGTCTCACTAAAGAACAGAGAGAAAGAAGAGGGTTTGAAAGAAGGAGGAAGCAGGAATAAGAATAACTCCACATTTCTTTATAGCTTTAAGGTTTACTCCACCAAAAAACAAAACAAATAGCCTTCCTACAATCCTGTGAGGTTGTTAAACATAAATAGTACATTTCTTCATTTTATAAATGAGGAAACGGAGGCTCAGAGTGGTTAAATGATTGCTCTACCCATAGTCTCACAGCTAAACTAGTGTTAAACTAGAACTCGGGTCTCCTAATTTGAATCCCTGCTACTACTCTGGCAAAGAACTCCTTGTACCTAAACAGACAAGGAGAGATTCAGAAGAGGGATGATTACTGGCCAAGGGAAGACAAGACCTGAAATATATTTCTGGCACTGAAAAAGACTCAAGAAGCAACAACTTATTGGAATAATCCTACAGAAAGAAGCGTTCACTTGGGCAGGCTGAAGTGGGTGCTGGGGTTATCCTGTCTGCTGGCTACTAGTCCTGAAGTTTTCCTCAACCCAGATCTTCCTGGCCAGAAAAGAATATGGCCACAACCATGTTCCTTCTCAGAACAAGTAGTAGCAAAGAGTTTGGTCAGTCACAGGCGCTGCAACGTTCCCCTCTGAACTGCCCATGTGTAAGGGGGAATCAGGAGAAAGATGAACAAAATAAGTGTGTGCTATCTAGAAGTGGAGGTGGGGCGGAGGTGCCTGTGCATGTTACCCGGAGCTGGTGGGGTGTGATGGAGTGGTCAGTGTAGATACAGAGCTTCTCCATGGTCAATGGTGTGGTCTCCCGGAGTTTGGAGGCCAGCAGCATGCACACTGCACCCAAAAGCTGCAGGTGGCACTTGCGGGTAGGGACACAAGACAGGTAGCGGTCCAGGTAGTTCATCGCCAGGGGGAAGACCTCCTCCTCACATCGCTGCTCCTCACACACCTTGGGGAGAGGGGACAGTGACTGTTGGGGCTGAAAGGAAAGGGGCGGGGGTTTAGGGGCTCGGGAGGTAAGGAGAGGGGCTGGAGAATCGGAAAGGACTAGCCAAAGGAAAAAAAAAAAAAGGGTGACCAAAAGAACCGATGACGGAGGCAGCACCCTCTCCCAAATCGGGGCCCCTTCTTCCCCATCCCACCAGGGGTCCCTCACTTCCTCGGCGTTGCCTACTTTTTCTTTTCCCTGTGGGTCAGGTCTGAAGGGCTCCTCCTTTAGTCTATCTGAATCTGGACCTTGCCCCCTGGGAGAGCAGTAGGAAGACTACAGTGTGACTCCACATTGAGCCTTTTTCCTTCCCCCGTCCCGGGCCCCCTCACTGAGAGGGGGGGAGAGGAGAGCGCGCGGCGGAAGAGACACCCGCGATGGCGGGAGAATGGGGACCCGCCCCCCCCTCACACACCCACCCGGGGAAGGGAGGAGACACTCCTACCCCCTCCTCCCGCACTTTTCATTTCCCTGTCTGCCGGAACCGCCCCCCCACCCCCACCCCGCAACCAGAGACAGGAACCAGCCTGGGATTGGGGGGAGGGCGGCGAGGAGCCCGAGGCGGCACAGCCAAGGGAATGGTTTCGGGGAGGGGGAAGGGAGACACGGGGTGAAGTGGAAGACTATATTCCTTGCGCCCCAATCACTCCTGGGGGCAGCTATCCTAGTTCCAAAGGAATAAGCGGGGTCAAGGAACTAAATAACTTGGAAGCTGAAGGGGGCTGGGGATGGTGGCAGAGGGCAGTACATAACCGGGTAAGCACGATGCCAGGGTCAAAGGGCCAGGATACGGGGATCGAGGGGTCTGCTGTCTGAGCACTCCGGTTGGCTGCCGTCACGGTGGTCCAAAGCATCTAGACCGCCCGGGTTTCCAGAGCAGGGACGGGGGAGAGGGCAAAGGGGCAGGGGGACTGAAAGGGGTCCTGTCGGGCGGTACCTCCAGCATCCAGTATGCCAGCATCTTCCGCATGTGAGGCTTGAGCTCCCGCTGCACGCACTGAAAGTAGGAGGCGCGGGGCACGTAGCGCTCCTCTAGGCGGAGCAAGCTTTGCAGGACGCGATGGTCCCCAAGTAGCCGGGGGTCCGGCCCGGCCCGGGGCGTCCGCCGAGCCCCCTCAGAGCACAGCAATTCCATTACTGCGGGACGGAGGGGCACGGCGGGAAGCCGAGGACCGGGGCCGGAGAGCAGACGCGGGGCCGAGCAAAGTGTGGCGCGGAGCTGGGGAAGGCGCGGGGCGGCGGGTCTGGCGCTGGCACGGCAGAGCCGAAGCCCCAACCCGCCCGCCCGGCTTCCCTGACAGGCGCCCCGCCCCTCGCTACGATGTAGCAACCGGTGGAACGCTCCGACGTTGCAACGTTCCAAGGGGGCGGAGCCCACAGAAGGGGCGCCCGGGAACCGGCTGGAAAGGGGGAGCACGCCTCCACACTGGTTCGCCCGCGCTGTCACCGTGCTGGCGGCGACGGGCGCTGCGGGCGAGCTCGCGAGCTCCTCTCCCGGCTCGCAGCGCCCGGGCAGCGAGCGGGGCCCTTTGACCACGAACCAGGGGATACACACAGAGGCCGGGGCAGGGAAAAAAGTAATGGGCCTCTCTTCTATCCACCGGGCCTCTCTAGTGTGCAAGCTTCTGACCCTGGTCTTCGCGGAAATGCCGAAGTCTTCCTTAGGAGCTTTCTCCCAATTCTATTCCCCGGGATAATCTTTCATTCAGCAAGTGTGCATTAAGGACCTCCTTCCACACCGCCTACGCGGAGGCAGCGGGGAGTCCGAAGAGATAAACATCGTAATACACCTATCAATACCTGTCATTCCTCCACCTTGTCCAGACTTGAATCGTTTGACCCTGGAGTGTCCCTTAGTAGGATCTCACAGGCCCCGAATTCCTCCATACAGAACGGGAGTCCACGCGGACTCTGAATTTGTGAAAAGTAATTTCTAAATTGCAATGCCCCAAACGTGGGGGGTCCCACTTTGCCCTAGGTTCTCAAGCACAGAGTCATTGGCGGGAAAAGGTCATTAGTAAAATGACCTTTTAAATGGGAACTAAATTCTAACCATGGGGATTCTTATTGTTTGTGTGCCCCGGACCACTAGACAGTCCAATTAATGTCTCCGGTGACCCCTTCCTTCTCAGGAAAATGTTTTTAAATGTGTAGAATACAATACGGGAAACAGATTAAGTTTAAATAGTTAGCAAAACAATCAAACAAAAAAAGTTCAGGGACCCCAGGTTAAGAACCACTGCTGAAGATACTTTTATCTTTTCATCAGTAGGGAAGACAGCCAAGGAGAGGGGGGAGGGGAAGGACTTGCTTCAGCATTCCAGAGGCACTTGTCTCTAGAATTTCCTAGAAATCCCATAGTTTGTAACTTGGTTCCTATCTTTTCTCCAGTTGTGCAGAAGGATCCAATCTTTGTAAGGCAGTGTGAAGTCGCTGGAGGGTGATTTATTGAAGCAAGTCAGCTGCCCTTCTTTTCCAAAAAGGAATGGATCATAGCCAAGTTGTACAATAAGGAAGAATGCTAACCAGACAATAGAAAGTATCAAGGGAGAAAGGCTACATATAATATTTTTCCTGCAAACATTTAAGGATAGAAGAATTTCATTGATTTTCTTATTGCCCTCTCCCCCAAAACATCACACTTCTGGCCTCAGGCTATTAATCCCTTCCACCCAAAACAGCCCTTCCCCCTCTTCTTTGCTTGTCTTTTGGGTCTACCCACAGTTTAAGGCCCAAATGAAGCCTCTTCTCCTCAGCAGAGCCTACCGGGATCTCTTTCTTCAGCTAATTGTACAACCACTGGGCATAGCTTTAATTTCTCCAAATATATTGTCTCCTCCAACACTAAATTTTTGAAGGCTTTTTGATTTTTACTGGAAAATTCTAATTCTGAGAAAAATGGAAATTCAAAAAGGTCTTCATTTTAAGTCAGAATACTCCATTCCTCATCCTTTCTGAATAAAACAGACTTTTGCAGGAATGAACATCATTAAGCTTTTGAATTATCTATAAGTATTTGAAATTTCAAAGAAGAATTTCACAGCTTATATCATTTAGTATGTTAGCCCTAAGAAGACCCCCCTTGGCTACAAGGCAATTCTATTATTATTCCCTCATTGACCCTTTATCACATGCTCCACATCATCTATTCCAAAACTTTCCTAGGTCTTCAAACCTAAGGTGTCTAAATAATTCCAGAGTCCTCAAACCTTCCTTTCTACTCTATCCTTTTTCATCCTTCACTCTCATCGTCTCTGAGAAAGGTTAACACTTTCCCCGGCCAAAACCAACTCTTCCATATGACCCAACTCTTTCCATCTGACTTACTGAAATTTCTTCTTTCATCTGAGATTGCTTATATTATCATTCTCTCTGTGTGTATGTCTCTCCTGTCTGTCTCCCTTTCTGTCTGTCTCTTTCCCCTCCCACTGTCCCCCCTCCCCCACTCAATGATGGTTTGCCCTAATCCATGAGCTCTTTCCTAGCTATCTACAAAAATACCCACTCTCTCCCATTTAAAAACAAAATAAAACTACCTAGCCTTTCAGTTGACTGCAGTCCCTTCATACCAAAGGCTTAATTCAATCAATCTAAAAGAATTTTTAATTATCTCTATAACAATGATTATGCTACTCTTTCTCTTGGTCCTCCTCCTACTTAACTATTGCTTCTCAGTTTCTTTGGGTGCTTCATCATCTCACTCATTAACAGTGAACATTACGTTGGAGGCAATGTGGGAAGACTGGGACACTGATGCATTGTTGGTGGAGTTGTGAAAGAATCCAGCCATTCTGGAGAGCAATTTGGAACTATGCCCAAAAAGTTGTAAAGCTGTGCATACCCTTTGATCAGCAGTGTTTCTATCCCAAAGAGATCTTAAAGGGAAAGGGACCCACTTGTGCAAAAATGTTTGTGGCAGCCCTTTTCATGGTGGCTAGAAATGGAAATTGAGTGGATGCCCATCAACTGGAGAATGGCTGAATAAATTATGGTATATAAATGTTATGGAATATTATTGCTTTATAAGAAATGACCAATAGGATGAATACAGAGAGGTTTGGAGAGACTTACATGAACCGATGCCAATTAAAATGAGCAGAATCAGGAGATCATTATAAACTTCAACAACAATACTTACTGTATGACAATCAATTCTGAGAGGATCTAAATCAGTTCCAATTGATCAGTAATGAACAGAACCAGCTACACCCAGCGAAAGAACACTGGGAAATGAGTGTGGCACACAACATGGCATTTACACTCTTTCTGTTATTGCTTGCTTGTATTTTTGTTTTTCTTCCCAGGTTATTTTTACCTTTCTAAATCCAATTTTTCTTGTGCAGAAAGATAAATGTATAAATATGTGTGTATATAGATATGTATATATATATATGTACATATATATATATATATATTGTATTTAACATATACTTTAACATATTTAACATGTATAGGACTACCTGCCATCTAGGGGAGAGGGTGGAGGGAAGGAAGGGAAAAGTTGCAACAGAAGTTTTTTCAAGAATCAATGTTGAAAAATTTCTCATGAATATGTTTTGTCAATAAAAAGCTATAAAAAAGAGTGCACATTACCCAGCTTCTTTCCTTCTTCTCTAACTAGATTTTCTATCTCATTGATTTCATCAACTCTCATGTGTTCACTTATCATCTGCAGACTCCCAAATTTATATATCCAACCCTAATTCTTTTTTCTGAATGCTAGTCCTACATTATCAATTTCCCTGATGGGCATTCCTAACTACATGCCTCATATGCACCTCCAATTCAATATAGCCAAAAGTGGCTCTCATGTCTATTCCCAAACCCATCATTTCCCAAATTTCCCTATTCCTATTAAGGATACCATTATCTTTCCAGTCACCTAGACTTACACCTTAGGATCATCTCCAACAATCCTCAACATCCTCAAACAAATAAGTTGCTAAGTATTGTCCTTTCTACCTCCCAAAAACTACCTCTAAAATTTATCCTCTTCTGGTTACTGATCCAGACTCTCCCCTAATTTAGACTCCCTTCACCTCTAATCCAGACCATTGCAGTGGATTCCTAATTGGTCTTTCCATTTCCAATCTCTCTTCATGTGAATTACTTTTCCATATTACTGCCATATTGACTTTTTTTTTTAAAGCACAGATTTGATCATGTTGCATATAAATATATTACATCCTTACTCATAAATCTTCATTGTTTCCCTAATGCCTTATACCTTTAAGATAAATTATAACAGATTCAGCCTGGCATTTAAGGTCCTACATAATTGAGACAAAGGCTTCTGTATAGTCTAAAGTCATATTATCCCCTTCATGAATTCTCCCTTCCTATTAGCTATTACATGTAACCAACATTCTATCACTTCAGACTGTACAATTGCACAACTGGTCCCCTATATATGGACTCAGTTAATAAACAAGTATTTTTTAATCATTCATTATATGCAAGCAGCCCTGGGAATGCAAGGAAAAAACACAAACAGTCCTTGCTCTCAAGACCTTATGTTCTATACTTCTTCCTTACCTCTGCCACATAGGCTCCCTTGCTTCCTCAAAGCATATTCAATGAACATGATTAGTTTTCAAAAGAAGAATGCAAACTACAAATGATAAATGGAAATGTAAAAAGCTCTGAAGTTTACAAGATGACAAGATGACAAAGATGACAAGAAATATCATAATGATCAATGTTTGGAAGGCTTATGGAGAGACAGGTATATTAATACTCAGTTGATGGAACTATAAATCTTTCTAACCATTCTGGAAAGCAATTTGAAATTATGTTAATAAAATTATTAAATTTTTTATACCCTTTGACTCAGAGATCCCTTTGATAGGTCTGTACCCCAAGGAAATCAAGAAAAATCAAATATTCTAGAATCACTTTCTGAAATAGCAAAGAATTGGAAATAAAATAGATGTCCCTTGATTGTGGACAGGCCTAAACAAATTGTTTCATGTGCGTTTAATTAAGTATTAATGTGCCAAAAGAAACGAATTCTCTTCATTCACATTGCTTACAACGTAATACAGGATTTCATCATCGTCCCTTTGACCATAATAAACTAATATTCTTTTAGTAGCTTCCTATTAAACTAGGAAAAAATATAAATTCTTCAGAGCGGCATTTTAGGCCCCACCACATCTAGATCCAATCTACTTTTCCAGACTCATTTCCAGTTCATAGTACTCCTCATCCCACATTTAACATTCCAGCCAAAATGAATTTTTCCATCCCTCGATCTACTTCTGTCTCATCCTGCTTCTGTGCATTTGAATAGCCCCCCCACCATCCCCTATTCCTTGAATGGCCCCTTTAATGAAATCAATTTTTCCCCATCAAAGATCAAATCTGGTACTGCTTCTTCCATGTAAGCTTCCTTGATAACTAAACCCCTTTCCAAATCTATTTTTTTTTAATATTCTTAAAGCACTTAGTACAATCTATTCAATTTAATAAACTTGTTTGGCTATTATTTTGGTACATCTTATCCTCCTATGAAATCATAAAGTATAAAATATATACAACATATTATACAAATAAATATTATATATCACACATATAATATATATAAAATATATAATTTTTTTCATCTTTCCATCTCTATCCCCAGCACAGGGTTAACTTAATATAATTTAAAGGAAGAAGAAACTTCCACCCTTCCCCCACCCCATCCCCCAGAAATAGGATGATTTATAATGGAATTGGTCAGTGCTAGAAGCCTGTGGGTCTCATCCAGATTCAAGTCCCGGATGCACCATTTACTAGTCATGTCATCCTTAACAAGTCACTTTGCTCTTCTGAATCTCAATTTCTTTAACTGCAAAATGGGAATATAAGTTATTCCACTCATTTTTCCAATGGGTTACACTTTATTAGACAAACACTGCTCTATGACTATGAATCATTATCTTTGAATCTCCTGGAACCATGGTAAGGATGAGGGCTAAGTTAAGAAGTCCTAGTGAGTATAACTTTTTTAGGGAGACACTTGTTCTGTCAAACTTCAAATTCGCTTTGACTTTCCTGGAATCAGAGGTTCTTCCTGGTGGACACAAACTCCATGAAAGAAGCCAACAACTGACCTTTTGGAAAGTTAGCCAGAGCAAAGAAAGCAGAAAGGCATTTCCTGATTAAGTCAATGGGGGGTTTCCATGATTTACCCCAAATCCAATAAAAATATTTCTCTTCACATATTTCCCAACAGAAAAAGATAAAAAGCAAAAAAACAAAGAGGCAAAATAGCTGAGGTTTTCTCTACTATTTGCAACATTCCTGAGAAAAAAGAAAGGAAATAAAATGTTAAGGCCTAGATGATAAGTTTTAAGGAAAGACTCATCATCATTATTATTTGAGAAAGACACCCTTGTAAAGATCACTAGTCTGAATCAGAAGGCTTAGATCCTGGCTCTGCCAATGACCTTCTAGGTGATCTCAGGCTAATCACTTAGTTTTGATGAATCTAAAGCTCTTCATCTTTCAAATGGGGGTGAATGATTGGGACAGCCTATTTCTCCTGGGGGTTCTGAGGAACACTCTTTATCATTCACAAAATGTCATCATCCTAGTTTCATACTTTGAACAATAAAGAGGAGAGACTAGGGAAGGATTCAATTTCCTCCTATATTTTACATTAGAATGAAGCTTAGATGCTTCATTCTGTCACCATCACACTGACTCATTACCCAGCTTTTTGGGACTAGGTGCTTTGATGCAAAAAAGAAAGTCTGTCCCCTTATCTCAATAAGTTTATAATATGGGGGCAGCTAGGTGGCTCAGTAGATAGAGTACCAGCCCTGAAGTCAGGAGGACCTGAGTTCAAATCCGTCCTCAGAAACTAGCTGTGTGACCCTGGGCAAATCACTTAACCTCAACTGTCCTAGCAAAAAAAGAAAAAAGAAGTTTACAATATGAACCAGATCCACAAAGAACAATATTAAAACCAACACCTCATAGTTCTCAACATTAACTTATTTAAACAGGAGTTAAAGTTTACCAAGTCCTATGTGCCTTTAGCCTATGTGCTCTAACCTCAGAGACCTCCTCAGTAAAATGAAGCTGGACTAGGACCAGTTTAAAGTTCCTTTCAGCTCAAAAAGTTCTTAGCCCACAATAAAGCCATGTGGGAGCGCATTAGTGCAGGGGCAATTCCTATTTCATAGATGAGGAAATAAGTCTCAGAAAAGTGGTGTGACATGTTGCTGCTGCTGCTATTTGTCCTTTATCCTCCAAGAGGACCATAATATCAGTGAGGTGAAGTCATGATCTGTAAGTGAACTGGGCAGAAGGGAAGGTAGACTGTGCAAAGTCACTGGCCTCCTTCAGTGCCATTTGGGTCCAGTGGCCAGAGAGACAGCTCAGGATGCTGCTATAAAAAAACTGAAAGTGAAATTCGAATCCAAAAATTTACAACATATATTATATAACATTTTGATATGAGGTTCACCAAATGTACAAGTGTTTTGCATTTTTGTGCATATGAATTCTAGTTTTGATTCTATTATGAATTTGCTTTATCAGTTTGAGCTCATTGTAGCTTTCTGGTCCTCCATCTTTCCATCTGTAAAATGGAAAGAGAAATCATTTTTTACAACTAGGATGATCCCCCACAGAGTACCTAGTAATAAAAATACCTGTGAAAATTCAAGTATTATGGAAGTTAAAAAGTAATTATTACAATCAAATATCCATTCAGAGAAGGGTAAGGAATATAATGTTCTAATTTGTTAAATATTCATTTAAGAGTTATTAAATATTATAGCATGAATAAGTCATAGTTATCAAATTTTCTTTTGGGTTATATGTCACATATATATATATATATATATATATATATACATATATATATATATATATATATATATATATATATATGTATATATATATATATATATATATATATATATAAAATTCAACTGGGTAGAATATCTAGGTGTACATGTATGAATATGCCAAAAAAGAGTCAAATTTTCTAAGAATTAAAACAACTCACATAAAAGTCACAAAGCTAAATTTTACTGAACTTAATTGTAATCTCAATTTGATGATTCAGAAGGCATTTCAGAATCTTACAAGGGATTTATACTGTCCTCATCATGAATCTTAATTACCTTTTGGTTAATAGAACCACAGAATACATAAGCACCTAAAATGTTAGAACATAGAACTTAGAAAGTTAACACTGGAATGAACATTAGAACAGAATGTCAAAATCAGAATATTAAAGCTAGGGAGACTAGCTAGAGACTAGCTAGTACTAGTCATTTAAATTCTTGGGATCCAATAACTTGTTTTTTGTTTTAAAATGTTAACTCTTTCAATATAGCTTCCTTTGTGATCAATTACTATATTGTTTTGTATGTTTTTATTTTAATTTTATTTTACAATAATATTTGTTGATTTTAACTATTATGTACATTTTATGCATTTAAGAACATATTCTGAGAAAGAATCTATAGATTTCACAAGACTGTCAAAGGAGATCTATGACACAAAAAGACTAACAATCATTCAAATCTCACTTCAAACAGTTCAAATACAGAGTCAGACATTTAATACTTATGGACTGTGTGACAATGAGCAAGTCACTTAATCCCAATTGCTTTACACACACAAAGATTAAGAACCCCTAAACTGGCTACTCTTGCTTTACAGATGAGGAAACCAAGACCCAGAGAGAGGAAAAATATAGTTTAAAGTCATATTGAAAGGTATAAGAAAGGGAGCTCAACTTTTACTGATTCAATAAATGAATTCTAAAGCTTGTTGACTGATTTTAATTATAGAAACAGAGCAAAGACTATTTTGTTATTTTAATGTTTTGAGCACTCTTAGTTTTTTGGTTATCCAGATTCTAGTTAAATGGAACAAAGTGAAACTACTCTTTCTTTCCTCAGATTTCTTATATCATTTTGTCTGGCTTTCCTATGCTCCCACAATATTCTGCTTTCCATAATAGTTATGTATATATCCTCTTTTACTATAAACTCCTTGAGAGCACTGACTATATTTTTTTCATTATTTTTGTATCCCTAGCATTTAAAACATCCCCACATTCATAGCAGGCAATTAATATATGTGGGTTCATTTAAATTTGTTTCATTATTACTTTCATTATTACTATTGTCTGCCATATGGGGTTACTATTCTAAGGCACAGGATAAAGTGAGAACTTGGGTTCAGATGTGGATTAAGAGATAATGCTACAACAACAACAAAAATCTAATAAGTTTTCAAGATTCCAGCTGGCTTCTTGAAATGTTTATTAAGATAAGACTGAACCCTGAGACAAAAACGAAGTAGGCCCTGTCCTCAGGTAGCTTACATCCTATCAGAGAGAAAACATATGGACAAAGACAAGTAAATGAAAAATAAATTTCTGCACATTGCTCTGGGGGGAGAATGGGGGAAAGAACTCAGAGGAAGGGAGGGAAGAGGCCAGGATAGACCTAGTAAAGAAGGTACTACTTAATCTAAGATTATGATTTGGAGATGAAGAATTTCACTTTATTAAGTCTGGGCATAATCTTACTTCATCTTTTGTCTTAGAACAGGAATTCCAAATGGAATGCTTTATCCTAAGGGCAAGAGGGAGCTACTAGAGCTTCTTGAGAAGGGAAGTGACATTTCTACACCAATGCTTTAGGAATATCAAATAGGAAGCTTTGTGGAGGAAGGACATAAGTTATTATAATAGCCCAAGTAAAGACGTACCAAGAGTTTGAACTATAGTGGTTGGCTATATGAATGGCAAAGTGATATCAGTCAAATAGTCAGTCAACAAGTATTTATTAAATGCTTATTTACTCTTCAGGTACTGCAAAAAATTCTTGGGATACAAAGAAACAGCTTCTGTGTTCAAGAAGCACAGATTCTAATGGAGGACAGAATATAGAAATAACCAGGTATATACAAAGTATGTACAGAATAGATGGAAGATAATCTCAGGAGGCAGTTAAGTGGCTAATGGCCATAGCATTGGGCCTGGTGTCAGGAAGAATTGAGTTCAAATATAGTCTCAGACACTTCCTATTGGTCAAGTCACTTAGGTTCCATTTGCCTTAATCCACTGGAAAAGGAAATGGCAAACCACTCCAGTATCTTTGCCAAGAAAACTCCATGGACAATATTAATGTGCTCTGGTCCATGACATAACTAAACAACAACAATCTCAAAGAGGAAGGTAGGAGCATTTGGAAATGACATAATGTGAGATTTGACCTGAATCTTCATCTATGTACATGATGATAATATAGATAAAAATTATAAAATCTGACAACTGGTTGGATATGTAAAGGTAAGTGATGAGGATATCAATTCTGATGGGTGTGTCTCTTTTCAATAATGAGATGATTCAAGCTAGTTCCAAAGGACCTGTGATGGAGAGAGCCCTCTACACACACACACACACACACACACACACACACACACACACACACACACATACACACACACAAAGGATTGTGGGAACTGAGGGTGAATCACAACAGAATTTTCACTCTTTGTTGTGGTTTGCTTGAATTTTTCTTCTCATTTTTATTTTACTTTTTGATCTGATTTTTCTTGTGCAGCAAGATAATTGTACAAATATGTATGTCTATATTGGATTTAACATATATTTTTTTACCATATTTAACATATATGGGATTATATGCCATCTAGGGAAAGGAGTGGGTGGAAGGGGGGGTGGGGAATGGGAACACAAGGTTTTTCAAGGGTTAATGCTGAAAAATTATTCTTGCATATGTTTTGAAAATAAAACACTTCAATTAAAAAAAGTAAAAAGAACATTTGTTTAAAAAAATTAAACAATTTTAAATAAAATAGTTAAACAATTGTTTAAAAAAAATTATGAACCTAGGTGGTATTCTTACACAAACAAGAAAGTTAAGAAGAGAAGAGGGGTAAAGGTGATAGTGTGAAAAATTTGAGTTCTGATTTTTGTGTTTAAGATAGTCACAGGATACCAATTAGAAATAACTAATTTATGGGGGGCTTTAGAACTCAGAAGATTGCTAGATATCCATTTGATATCCTTGATAGTCTTCATGCATAAATTGGATGCAAGCGTGACAGAGTGGTCAGCCTCATTCTTTTTTCCAGAGTCATTAGTGTTCAGTGGCAAGACAGAATTAAGATGACTGGCAGTGACTCAAGATTCAGTGAATAACCTTAGTATCTTTGGTCTTCCACTGCACCCATTTAGCTGCTTTCATGGCCGTTTGGAACAAATTGTTCTCATCCACCCATTATACCAGGGGAAGTCTTCACATGCTTGGGGTAAATACCCCCCTAATTCACCATATAGGGTTTGAGACTCCTTGATTACCCTGGATTAGCCTATCAGAGTGTGGCCACTGTGGAGCCACAGGTGAGTTAGGTAGATCAGATGGATACCAAAGGTGGAAAGCAGCCATGTAAAGGGCTCAGCAAATCTCACCTAAGAAATATATAAATTGTTTCATTCTTTATACGTGTATCTCCAATGCCTTACACCAAACCTGGTACATAGTAAGTGCTTCTTAAGTATTTGTTGGTTGACTGACTGATATGAGGCAATCTGTATAAGAAAGACAGTTAAACTTTCGGAAGCTGATGTAGTCATCAGAAGAGATGGGGAAAGCTAAGATGTAAAAGAACCTAGAATGTCAGAGTTGGAAGGAATCTTAGAACCTAGTCTAACTTCTTCATGTTACATTACAAGAAAATAAAGATTTAGAAAAAGGAAATGACTTGTTTATAATTGCTTACAAAGCAAAAAAAAAAATTTTTTTTTGAGTCAGACCTGTGATTTCATAGAGGACCTTTGATGAGCAGAGTGAAGACCCATCAAAATCCATGGAACCATCGAATGTTTTAACATCAGAAAGTGATAGGATTTTACCAATGGAAACAACAGAAAGAATTGGCATTGTTATCTGTTTTGTCACCATACCCTAAGGAACATGGGAGTTTCCATCTGATTTGCTTCTGAAACTTTCTATGTCTGCCTCCCATTAGAATGTGAATGACTTGAGAATAAAGGACTGTCTTACCTTTCTATTAGTACCCTGGGTACTTAGTCCATAACTTTAAATATAGAAGTCTTTATTTTTTTAAATGAAAGCCCTGCTTTGAAATGTATGGTATTGGACAGTTAGGTGGTGCAGTGTATAGAGCACCAGTCTTGAAGTCAGGAGGACCTGAGTTCAAATTTGACTTAAAGACACTTATCACTTCCTAGCTGTGTGACCCTGGGCAAGTCACTTAACCCCAAATTGCCTCAGGGGGAAAAAAAAGAAATGTATAGTATTAAAGGGCTGGGTTACATAGTCAGTATATCTCAGAAGAGACAGACCCAAGTTATTCCAACTCTGAAGCCAATTTTCTTTCTCCTGCACAAGATTTTCTCTCATCCAACAAATTAGTGGCAAGTAGATTTATTTATTTACTAAACAAACAAGTGCTTAGTACTCATGATGTACAAAGAATTGTGCTAGGCAGGGGCTATGGGTTTATGGTGAAGAAAAGGAGCTACAAAAACAACTAAGTCAGGTCCCTGCCCTCAAGGAACTTGCCATCTAAAATAAGAGATGATTACATTGAGATGAATATAATACAAATTAGAAATATTATGAGCCCATAAGAATTATGAGCCCATGTTTGTGTATAAGGCTGTGCTAAGTAAAGTACTGAGCGAGTAATAGAGATGTGCCTTTTAAGATCTTCTCCTCTACTTAGAATATAATGATGTGGATCAACATTCATTGATGAAGCAAGTGTCTATTAAATGTATTTCATGTAGAATTGGCTCTTTTCAACAGAGATGATTCAAGATAATTTCAATAGGTTTGTAATGGAAAGTATCATCTGCATCCAGGGAAAAAACAATGGAGACTGAATGCGGATTAAAGCACAGCATTTTCATCTTTTTTGGGGGGGGAAGGGAGGAATTGTTTTTGTTTGTTTGCTTGCTTGTTTTTTTTTTTTCTCCTATTTTTTTTTTTACCTTTTGATCTTTTTTTGTACAGCATGATGAATATGGAAATATATTTAGGAGAATTGCACATGTCTAATGTATATTGGATTGCTTGCTTTCTTGGAGAGGGGTAAGAGGAGGAGAAAGGGAGAAAAATTTGGAACACAAGGTTTAACAAAGGTGAATGTTGAAAACTATCTTGGAAAAAAATACTATTAAAAAATTTTAATGCTTATCATGGAAAGATAGAAAGAAAAGAAATAAATGTTTACAAAGTGTCTACTATATGCTAGGCACTGTGCAAAGCACTTTACAGCTATCAATTCATTTGATCTTCACAACAATTCTAATATTTAGATGCAATTATTATTACCATTTTTTGGAGAGAAAACTGAGAAGATAGAAGTTGGGCCCAGCCAATGGTTACACAGCTTTCTGAAGTTCTGAGACTATGTTTGCACTCAGATCTTCCTGACTCTAGGCCCAATGTTTTTCCCATTGAGCCTCTTAGCAGCCTCTAGCTCTTGGCTCTTTACTGGGGCTACAATTCCACCTTGACCGGTCCAGATATCAAACAGAATTTACAGAGACTACCAGAAATCATTCAGGGTGGTTTTTGTATATATGTTTGATGGAAAATATGAATAGTAAGTAAGAGGGAGTGAGAGTCAAAAGTTGGTCACCTCACTTCCAGTCATTCTGTAAAAGAGGAGGTGGGATCACCAAAGTGCAAACAGCAATCAGTTTGGAGAGATAGTAATGGCTAGCTAGACTAAGGTCTTGTCTTTAGGGACCGATAAAAAACTAAGAGGAGGAGTGAACTCTGCCATCTATGCTTCTTTCTTCACTTTATGGAGGGCAAGCAGCATGAATAAATCAATTAATTCCTCTGGGGTTCAGTTTCCTTATATGGAAAATGAAAGGGCTCGATTATATGAGCTTATCTTAAGGACCCTGCTGAGTTCCAGATCTTTGATGATGATTGCTGTATGTCCTTACCTGAGATTTTGGCAAAATTAATCGATCTGGGCTTCAATTTCTTCATCTCAAAAGTGAGGGGAATATCGGATTACATGGCCCCAAACATCTCTTGTAGTTCTAAAACTGTGTTTCTTATTTTAGTTTTTTTTTTTTTTCAGTCATATCCAGCCTTCAGGCCCCTGTAGACTATAACATGCCATCTCTTTTATGATTTTAGTACTGTCCAACATGTTTTCTTGGCAAAGATACAGAAATGATTTGCTATATCTTTCTCTAGTGGATCACCTTTTTTTCCACTCTCCACTTTGACCTCTCTATCTTGGATAACCCTGGAAGGCATAATTCATAGTTTCATTGAGCTATGTAAGTCCTTGTGATACAAACAAGGTAGTGATGGGGAGAGAAGCCATGATCCTATAATTTTCTAAGTGCTAAACACTGTGTAAATCCTTTCATCTCCATAGGTCTAATTTTCCTCATCTGTAAAGAGGAGGGCAGGGGTGGGGAGCGTGATTATACATAATCCTATGAACAATGACTCTCTGAGATCATCTGAATCTGCTGTTCTGAGGGTCTAAAACAGAATTCAACTTCCTGGCCAAAGACCTTGTATACAGAAATTTCTCCAGGCCCCTCAGTATCAGAAGCCCAGAGTCACCTTTAACATTTCCCTCTTCTTCATCCTCTATATAACCACAGAATCCTACTATAGAATCATAGATAGGAGGTGTGATGAATTCTAAAGGTCATTCCCTTCATTTTTTTGATGAAGAAACAGAAATCTCCAGATAAAGCAAGTGACTTGTCACTTAAGGTCAAATAGATAGTAAGAAACAGAGTCAGAATTTGAACTCAGATCCTGGGATTCACGATTCAGTGTTCTTTCTGCTTCAGCATACTTCATCTACTATGGTCCAGCAAATTCTTCCTCTGGAATTCCTCTTGTACCTAAACCTCCTTCTCCATTTCCACAGCCAGCTCACTAATTCTGCTATTATTATAGGAGATTGTAATCAATGTCTTCTAATATCTCTTCTAATGTTAAAACCTATGAGTCTATGACCTGTACATTATTCTTGCAACAGAATCTTACCAAGATTATTCTGCCTCAAAATATCTCCCTATCTGGTTAGCAAATATTGGATTAGTTCATCTTCCTTAGGAACCTTTTTTTTTTAAAAAATCACCCCATTCTTCTGTCCAGGAAACTAGAATATCTCTCTATTCAAGATCCTCAAAGCTTGATATTCAAGGTCCTCCATCATGAGGCTCCAAGCTGACTATACAATTCTATCTGTCTTACAATTTCTTCACCAATTTATCTTCTCCTAGTCCTCCACATATGTCCTGTTCATTCCTTGTTGCTTATCTCAATTCTATCGATCCTTCAAAGCCCAACTCTCCATAATGCTCTGATGCAAAATGACCTGGAAAGTTTCTAAGCTAAATAATCATTTGGTCCAACCCCTACATTTCATAGATAAGGAAAGTGAAGTCCAAAGAGAGGAAATCAATTAAGCAATGATCATTTATTAAGCTCCTACAATGCACTGGGAGTACAAAAAGAAGGAAAAGTTAGTCCTTTCCCTGAAGAGACCTTACAATATAATGAAGGAGACAACTTCCAAATTAAAACACTTCCAAAGTAAATTATCTACAGAATAATAGGAAACAATTAAAAGGGGGAAGACACTAGAATTAATCAGGCTGGGGAACCCTTCTCAAAGAAGGTGAGATTTTAGCTGAGACTCTTAAGAAAGCCAAAAAGGTCAGTGATTGGAGTGGAGGAGGGAGAGGATTCTAGGCATATGGAACAGTCAGAAACTATCCCTGGAGCCAAGAGATGGAATATCTTTTATGCAGAAAAGCCAGAAGATCAGTGTCTCTGGATGGAAGAGTAGTGCTGAAGAATAAGGTGTAAGAACATTGGAAAGATAAGAGGAATCCAGGTTATCAAGAGTTCTGAACACCAAACAGATCATTGAGTATTTGCTTCAGGAGGTGATAGTCACTGGAATTTATTGAGTTGGGGAGAGGGATAGAGACAGAGTTTGTGACATGATCAGACATTTGTTTTAGGACAAATCACTTTAGTGACTGACTGGAGAATGAATAAGATTAGGGAGAGACTTCAGGGAGACAGATGTACCAACAGGCTATTGTAATAATCCAGGTGTGAGGTGATGAGGGCCCACACTGGAGCAATGGCAATCTGGTCAGAGGATAGAAAGGGGCATGCTGCATAGATGTTGCAAAGGTAAAATCTACAGGCCTTGGAAACAGCTTGGATATGAGGGGTGAGGGTGGTGGTGAGAGATAATGAGGAATCTATATCTAAAATAAGGGTTCTTAACCTTTTTGTGTCCCCATCTGGCCATATAATGAAGTCTTATCAACCACTTCTCAGAATAAGTTTTCAAAAGGTATAATAAAAACTACATAGACCTGCAAAGGAAACTATTTATATTGAAATAGTTATCAAAAAAAATTTTAAACATAAATTCATGGCCACTAGATTAAGAACCTCTTATCTTAAACTAAGACCCAGCATTATATTTAATGAAGATAAACTAGAAGCCTTTCCAAAAAAGATAGGGGTAAGGCAAGGGTATCCATTATGGCACTAGAAATGCTATCTTTATCAACAGGGTTATACAGCTACTTGTTGGCAGAACTGGCTGTAGAATTTGGGTATGGTGCTCTTGCCACTCTCCCATCTTGGTTAGAATTGAATAGGAGTTAACTAAACATGTAATATATTCTGTTTTGTTCAATTTGTTTCTGAGTAAACTCCTCTACCAATCTGGTCAATTTATCTCTTTATAGTCCTCCATATATGTCCTGTTCATTCCTTG
This sequence comes from Sminthopsis crassicaudata, assembly GCF_048593235.1. NCBI lineage: Eukaryota > Metazoa > Chordata > Mammalia > Dasyuromorphia > Dasyuridae > Sminthopsis > Sminthopsis crassicaudata. The sequence continues at coordinate 277,948,091 of NC_133620.1, read as the reverse complement.
TTGCTTATCTCAATTCTATCAGTCCTTCAAAGCTCAACTTCCTTGAATGCTCTGACCCAAATTGACCTGGAGATCTTCTGAACTAAATATCATTTGGTCCAACCCCTATATTTTGGATGGAAAATGCCATCCACATCCAGAGAGGCAACTATGCAGAATGAATGTAAATTAACACATGCTATGTTCACTTTTTTTTCTCATGGTTTTTCCCTTTGGTTTCTTTCTTTCTTAACATGATTCCTATGGAAAGAGGCATAATCATAGCAAATTGCCTCAATTTTCTTAGTGAAGCATGAAGTAAGCTCCTCAACTGAGAGGATGGTGTTAGGGGAGAGAGGGAGAGAAGAAAGGGTAAGGTTGCCATGGAAAACCTGAGGAGAAAAAAATAAAATGAAGATTACAAGTTGATATTTGACTTTGCATCCAACACAGTGCTGGAGCCAGAGTAGCACACAATAAGAAGGGTTCATGTCATTTTTCTTAGAAAACTTCTCCCCTTCTCACTCCTTTCATTGCTCAATATTAACCATTCATTCATTCATTCATTCATCACTCCAATTTTGGCTTTCTTTGGTCTTCCCAATCTTGGACTCTTCAATGAATCAGTCCAACTGTACAGTAGCCTCTACCATTGAATATCCTGCTTCTTTGTCATATCACCATTTATTAGTTATCAAGCCCTCATTATATATTACTCAGACATACGATTATTTTGCTTCTACTAGACCTCTACTGACAGAGATGGAGGAAGTCACAGAACTGTAATGGCTGGAGCCTCTATATACATGTGTTGCTTAATCTCAGGTCCTTCCTGTAGCAAGGCAATCCTTTACTCCTCCCTAATTCATCCTCTATTCCATTCTTCCTTTTGGCAATCCTACATAGCCTTTTTTTCTCCTTAGGTTTTCTCCAGCAACCTTGCCCTTCCTTCTTCCCCCCTCCCCACTATCCTCTTAGTTGAGGATCTTACTTCATACTTTACCAAGAAAATTGAGGCCATTTGCTATAAACTGTCTCTTTTTCACTTTCTCTTCATGACTGCTTTATATCATTCTCCACTCTCTTCCTTTATTCTAATATCTAATAAGAGATATTTTGCTCTTTGCAAAACAGAACTCAAAATTCATCATCTTTCTTTCCAATTCTATTTCTTTTCTAGCTCACTGTTGAGGGTACCAATATCTTTCCATTTTTCTAGATTTGTAACTTTAAAGTCATCTTTTATTCCCTAGTGGCAGTCATCCCACACATCCATTCAGCTTTGAAACTCTATCTAATGTTTCAGGGCAGCTAGGTGGTGCAGTGCCAGTTCTGAGGACCTAACGTTTCCTAGATGTGGGACCCTAGACAAGTCACTTAACCCCAATTGCCTCAGCAAAAAGCAAATATGCCCTTGATTCCACCTTCTCTTGTCTTCTCTATCACTATCATTCCTTCTCTATATCTCTATTCTTCAATCTTTCTCTTTCTTCCTTTTCTGAAGCCTACAAACATAGTCAAGTTTCTCTTATACTTAAAAAAAAAGCCCTCATTAAAGCCTACCATCCCTGATAACTATAGAACTATATCTCTTCTCCCAAAGCCAAACTCTTTGAAAAAGATGTTAACACTCTCATTATCTCCACTTTTCCTCTCAATCACTTTTCAACCTTTTGTAGGCTGGCTTCTAATTTCATCACTCAATTGAAACTGTTCTCTCCAGTTACCAATGACCTCTTACTAGCCAAGTGTTTTTAAATACCTTAAATGCCTTTTCTCAATCCTCATCATTCCTAACTTCTTTGCAGCATTTGACACTGTTGATCTCTCCTTCTGGATACTCTCTCCTCTCTGTTTTCATGATACTGCTCTCTCTTGGTTCTCCTCTTATTTGTCTCCTTTTAGTCTTCTTTGCTGGACATCAACCATATGGCATCCCTATAGGTGTAGACCAAACCACTGTCCTATATCCTCTTCTCTTCTCTTCTCTCTCTACCCTCTTTCTTCACAATTTTATCAGCTCACATAGGTTTAATTGTCATCTCCATTATCTCTATGCAGATGCCTCCTAGATCTATATATTTAGCTCTAGTGTTATAACTATACAATAATTATTGTAATTTCAAACTGGATATCTCATAAATATCTCAAACTCAACATTAAAAGCCAAAGCAAAACAGAACTCAAAATTCATCATCTTTCTTTCCAATTCTATTTCTTTTCTAGCTCACTGTTGAGGGTACCAATATCTTTCCATTTTTCTAGATTTGTAACTTTAAAGTCATCTTTTATTCCCTAGTGGCAGTCATCCCACACATCCATTCAGCTTTGAAACTCTATCTAATGTTTCAGGGCAGCTAGGTGGTGCAGTGCCAGTTCTGAGGACCTAACGTTTCCTAGATGTGGGACCCTAGACAAGCCTCAGCAAAAAGCAAAAACAAAACAAAACTCTATCATGTTTATCTTTATAACATCTCTCTTATATATCCCCTTTATTCACATGGTCGCCATTCTAGTTCATACCTCTTTACTGGACTTACAATATCTGGAAAAGGGGAAATGATCTCCCCCACTCCCACAATTGGTCTCCCTGATTTTAGTTCCTTCCCCCCACAATCCATTCTTCAAATTATATCCAAGTTATTTTCCTAAAGTATAAGTCTAACCATGTAATCAATGCTTCCCATTAAATAAATATCAGTGGATCACCATTATATCTAAGATCAAATATCTGACATTTAAAGCTTTTCACAATCTTACTTTCCAACTTTCATATACACTACTCCTCCTAGACACTCTATTATTCAGCCATATTCAATTATTTTGTATTGCCTGCACAAAACACTCTATTGCATGTCTCTCTGCCTATGCATTTACTGTCCTCCATAGATAGAATTCTTTATCCTAACTTTCACCTTTTAGCAACTTGAGGGCAGTGATTTGTTTTAGTTTGATTTTTGTATTTCTAGTACCTAGCATAGTATCTGGCACATAAATGATGATTTAGAAATATTTGTTGAATTTGTAAATCATTTATGTGCCCTCAAGAAGCTTATATTCTAGTGGGAGAAACAATATGCATGTATATAAAAATATACATTAGACAAAACAGATACAAGGTAAAATTAAAGAGAAGATACTTTCAACTGGAAGAACTAGAAAGGGCTTCATGGAAAAGGTAATATTTGAACTGAGTTTTGAAGGAAATCCAAGATGCTAAAAGGTGAAAGTTAGGATAAAGAATTCTATCTATGGAGGACACCTAAAACATGTAGTATACTAAGATAAAAGACATAGAAATTAAATATTCCTTTTTTCAATGAACTCAAAATCTTGCTGTGGAGACAAGACAATTTATGTTATCTTGTACATAATTTTATGTCTCTTTTTCTTTGTTTGTTACATCCCTAGAAAATAACGCAATTTGAAAGCATCTCAAACTTCTAACTCCATTGGCATCCCCAACAAGTCAACCAGGCTGTGTGCTTGAGTATCTGGAATTTAACTGTTTTCACTGTCTTACCAATGCAGCTTATTCCACTGTTCAATTAAACTAAAATCAAAAAACTTTTATTAATTGTCCATTTTGCACAGAGTATTTTTCTAGGTCCTTCTTGAGGACAAAAAGATGAAAAAAAAATTATTGTTCCTGTCTTCAGAGAGATTATTATCTAATACAGATGATACACATGTACACAATTAATTATAACACAAGCTTGACCATGATAATGCTTGAGCAAAATACTCTAGGAAAAATTAATAAGGGAGATATTTTTAGCTGAAGAGATTGTCCTCAATCCATAATAGTAGGTGGTACCTGAACTGAAAAGGAATTACATTCAAGAAAGGAGAGACAACCTATGTTGGGAATGAAATTGTTCCTACTTTTGTCCTTGGATGGGCAAGCAGGACAAAACTAATCCCTGAGGACACTGTCCCTTCCCTCAGTAAGCTTCCAGTTGCAATTCTGAAAGACATGGTCTCCAGCTTCAATCAATCAAACATATCCACAAGCATTAATTAAGTATTTCCAGATATCAGGCATTATACTAGGTGTTGGGGACACAAAACAGAAAATGTCCCTTTAACTTCAAGGAGCTTACAAGAAAGTCATGAAGAAGAAAAAGTTTACAAACATGTCCTAAGAGTTTGTTGATCTTCATCTTCTCTCTCCCTAGTCCTTCAATCTGAAGGGAGATATGTGAGCACATGTGTGAAAAAAGTATAAAACACAAAAAACAGGAAAGAGGTGAATCCAGGAGGAAGCAGATTTAATTCTTAGCTGTCCACAGAAGGTTAAATAAGCCAGTCTGGCTCCATCCAGTGCTTTCAGCAGTAATGTAGGTTCAACAAGTGTTCAGCACTCCCTCCCCGCTACCTAACACAATGATTTGACTTACATTAGGCATTAAATTCATATTTATTAAATTCAACTGAAGCTGATCTAAAGTGAAATAAAATGATTCTACTCTCAGAAAAAAAGAACCAGGACATAATCCATTCAAAGTCAAATTGAACTGAGTTTTGGATTATCCTCAAGTGTTGTGGGGTATAAAGAACATGCAAATTAGAATCAGACAAGACAAATCTTGGCTCTCTGTGTGGCCTTCCTTTCTCGGGTCCTTAATTTCTTCTAAAGAAAAAAGGGGTTAGGTCAGATGATCTCTAAGGTCACTTCTAATTCTAAAACCTACCACAAATATTTGGAAATACCAGGCCTGAAATACTACCGTGTTTCCCCGATAATAAGACACTGTCTTATTATTTTTTTGGGACTAAAAAACACCAGAGGGCTTATTTTCAGGGGAGGGCTTATTTTATCCTCCATCATGCCCCTTTTATCCTCCATCATGCCCATTTTAGCCTCCATCATGCCCCTTTTATCCTCCATCATACCCATTTTAGCCTCCATCATGCCCCTTTTAGCCTCCATCATGCCCCCTGAGTGCTTATTTTATTCTCCATCGCTTACTGAACTTACCGAGTTTTTAGATGGTCCTGTCTCAGCTCTACTCCGCGGCGCTGCTCTCAGTAGCGCCAGCAAGCAAATCACCAGGGAAGAAGAGGATGACGCGCTCACTGCTGCAGCTCTGATTGGATGCAGCTCGGAGCGCGACGTGCGTTTCACCCGGGAGGGGAGGGCGGCGCTGCTTACTGAAGGTACCGCTACGCAGCATATAGCGCAGGGGATCACCATGATGACCGTTTTCATAGTAAGTTCGATAGGGCTTATTTTCGGGGGAGGGCTTATTTTAGCGGAATATTAAAGAGTATGTGGGTGTCTTATTTTCAGGATAGGTCTTATTATCGGGGAAACACGGTATAGTTATACAGCATATAAGTCCTGAGATGGTAGTAGAGAAGATGGAGCTCACTGGGGTTAATCAGAGAAAGCTTCCTGGAAGAAACAGTAATCCAACCTTCACCTTAGAACTTTATAGTGGTCAAAGGAGGCAGTACAAACTTGGCACAGATGAGCCTAAGGGGAGAACAGCTATAGAAGCCGGCAGTATTCCTCCAGGAAGTACACCTGGATTTATCCACTTAAAAGGTATGATAAGTGTATGGAGGGAGGAAGTAGGCAAACTTCAGGGAAATCAAATTGTGGGTCACTGGGGACATAGGCAGATGGTTTCCTGGATTTCCTGGCAGAGAAATAAGTGACATTTAAAGAAAATTCCTCCAGGAAAAGAAAACATTTTTGAGGGTTTGTTTTTTGTCTCATCTCTGAGGCCAGACCCGTAGAGTTCCTTTAGCTGAGTCATGGGGAAAATAATTTTGAGTAAGGTTGGAAAAGGATGACGCAAATCACAATTCACCTAACAGCTCCTTCACATTCAATGTTTCTTCTGGATGCCAAGAATTATAGTATACCAAGGCTAGTTAGTTCCTATGAAATTCCTCCAATCCAAATCCTAGCACAAAGAGGGCTAATAATGATAACCAATATTTAATATCTCCTATGTGCTGATGATACAAACATGAAAAATTACACCTACCCTGTCTTCAGGAAGTTTTATAATCTAATAGTGGGGAACAGCTTGTATGATAGGAGAGGAGAATTTTTATTGATAGGATACCCTGTATTTCAGTCAATCTTTGTCTTTTCTTTTTACTGATATCTTTTATTTTTATATCACCTTCAGCCCCAATATCTTCTTCCTTATTCTTAACCACCCCCCAGCCCTGACCCTGACAGGCGCAGCTTGGTAGCACAGAGGATAGAGTAGTAGTCGGGGCAGTATACAAAAATACTAGAGTGGTTTGCCATTTCCTTTTTTGGCTCATCTTATGCATGAGGAAACTGAAGCAAGCAGTGGCATGCCCAGGGTCACCCAACCAGTAAGTGTGTGAGGCAGGATTTGAACTCATGAGGATGAAGCTTCCTGTCAGGCCAGGCACTTTATCCAATTCGTCATGTAGTTGTTCTTCCTATACTATATCTTTCCATATACACTGTATCTCCTTTTAAACTAATATGCCAGCCTTCTCCCTTCCTTCTTAGGGCCAAATAATCCCAAATGCTATAACATTCCATTTTTTGTGGCTCAAATCTACCCAGAGTCAAAAGCAACCAGGTCACGGACTGAAGAAAAGATTCATCCCCGTGCTTTTCATTACCTGCTTTAGAACCTGAGGCAGAAAGAAACCATGGGTCAGTCCCTGGGACTGCAGAGAAAAAGAATGACAGGGTCTTAACTACAGAGAGTGTCCCTAAGAAGGTATCTGAGTTTGTCAACTCACTCTGACACCCTTCGGGTCTGGAAAGAAGTTATCCCAAGCTCCCCCTGCTTCCAAGCAGGATGAACCACCCTCAGAAGATTCTGAATGCAGACAGCAGGATCCTGTTCCAATGATTCAGACACATGGAAAAGTGAAATGAACTCCTTTCTGTACAATGAGCAATAAATACTGAATCAGATGCTATTAAGAAATACTCTGGCAATTGCCCAATACTACCCTATTCTCCTTAACTTAATCTTCTTTTTCTTTTGCCATCTTCTTCCACACATTCCCCCTTTCCCTTTTCTTACCCTCCCCCTACCTTATCTATCTCCCAGGCTTTCTAGTGCCCATGGTTGCTGATGGCTTCTAGATACACACAGATTTGGAAGGAGAAGAAAACCTAAAATGGATTTGAAGATCCCTTTTGCTTCAATCCAGGGAGAAAAGGAGGACTATTATGGACTACAGAATTATTATTATTACCTGCCTCAGGTAATGAAACTATTAAAAGTGGGGATTTAAAATTGTAGGGAAAGTCAGCCTTAGCTCCTGAAGGAAACAAAAGCTTAGAAAATCCAAAAACTATTATTAAAAAGAAAAAAAAAGAAAATTCAGAAAGGTGGTTCAAAATCAAAATCAAAAAAGTTCAAAAATCATTATTTCTTGGTTTTGGCAAGCATGCTGGCTGCACTGCTCAAACGTTGGAATGGCAGCTGGGGTTTGGTGTTCTGAGAATTCCCAGGGCTTCCCATCAAATAGCTATGACGAAGGAGGAACTAAGTCTATTTACTATCTCTATCCTGCCTCAGGCATCATCAGAAAATAAATAGCATTTTAAATGGACAATTCACATACATTATTTCATTCAGTCCTTCACCACAACCCTGTGAGGCAGGTAGTGCTAGTGTGGGGGAGGCAACAGGAACACATTTGACAGAATCAGAAAAGACCTGAACTCAAATTCAGCTTCAAATATATATTAGCTGGGATAACTAGGAGCATATCAATTAACATCTATGATGCTCATTTTTCTTTCTTTTTTTTAATTAATTTTATAATTATAACATTTTTTGACATATGCATAGGTAATTTTTTACATCATTATCCCTTGTACTCCCTTCTGTTCCGAGTTTTTCCCCTCCTTCCCTCCACCCCCTCCCCTAGATGGCAGGCATTCCCATACATATTAAATATCTTATAGTATATCCTAGGTACAATATATATGTGCAGAACCGAATTTTGTTGTTGTTGCAAAGGAAGAGTTGGATTCAGAAGGTAAAAATAACCTGGGGAGAAAAACAAAAAAAATGCTCTCAGTTTACACTCATTTCCTAGTGTTCCTTTTCTGGGTGTAGCTGATTCTGTCCATCATTGATCAATTGGAATTGGATTAGCTCTTCTCTATGTTGAAGATATCCACTTCCATCAGAATACATCCTCATACAGTATCATTGTTGAAGTGTATAATGATCCCCTAGTTCTGCTCATTTCACTCAACATCACTTGATGTAAGTCTCTCCAAGCCTCTCTGTATTCATCCTGCTGGTCATTTCTTACATATACCATAATTTACCCAACCATTCTCCAACTGATGGGCATCCATTCATTTTCTAGTTTCTAGCCACTACAAAAAGGGCTGCCACAAACATTTTGGCACATACAGGTCCCTTTCCCGTCTTTAAGATCTCTTTGGGATATAAGCCCAGTAGTAGCACTGCTGGATCAAAGGGTATACACAGTTTGATAACTTTTTGGGCATAATTCCAGATTGCTCTCTAGAATGGTTGGATTTTTTCACAACTCCACCAACAATGATGCTCATTTTTCTTATATTTAAATGGATTGATTTTACTGTGATCTTTATCTCATGGACTTACTTGTGAGATCAGATGAGAAAATGTGGGGAAAGTACCAAATAAATGTCAGTTATTAATAATAACTATATCCTTCCATATAATAATATAATAATAACCAAGGATAAGAATCTAAGTGACTTGATATATGTGTTGAGGCGAACACCAAGAAGTCAGGACTTCTAACTATGACTGTTTGTGTAAATGCTCCAAACACAATACAGTCTTCTATGTAAACCCTTCTTTCTCCCTTCTTCTTTCCCTTCTTTCCTCTTTCCTTCCTTTCCTCTTTCCTTCCTTCTCTCTTTCTTTTCCTCCCTCCCTTCTTTCTTTCTTCCCTTTCTTCCTCCCTCCCTCCTTTCTTCCTCCCTCCCTCCTTCCATTCCTCCCTCCCTTCCTTCCTCCTTTCCTTCCTCCCTTCTTTCCTTCTTTCTTTCTTTCTTTCTTTCTTTCTTTCTTTCTTTCTTTCTTTCTTTCTTTCTTTCTTTCTTTCTTTCTTTCTTTCTTTCTTTCTTTCTTTCTTTCTTTCTTTCTTTCCTTCCTTCCTTCCCTCCCTCTTTCCCTTTTCTCCTTCCTTTCCTTCCTTCCTTTCTTTTTTCCTTCCTTCCTTTTTTCATTCGTTTGTTCCTTCCTTCCTTCTCTCTAAATTTGAGACCAGAAGAATTCTAGAGTAGAATACATAACAGTTGTGTGACCATGGGCAAATCATTTAATCCCTCTGTACCTCAGTTTCCCCACTTATAAACTGGGGATAATAGCATTAATTGTATCGTCATTAGAGAGATGGTGTGAAGATCAAGGGAGATCATTTATGTAAAGAGCCTCATAACCCTGAAGTGCTACATAAATGTCAGCTATTATTATGTTATTAGATTGTGTATTCTATGAAAGGAGGGCCCCTGTGTTAGCTAAATTTATCCATCTTTCTCAGACTAACACAATATTCTGCATATAGTAGTTGCTTAATGAATGCTTGTTGAACAAATGAATGAATCATGAAAAAAATTATATTGAGGGCCTTGTATATGTACAACACCATAGTCATGATGGGGATAAAGAGAAAGGAAAGATATAGTCTCTGGAGATTATTTCAAGATTACAATTTAATTGGGAAACCAAGTAGGATTTATATCAGGAATGCAGGGCCTGTTCAATATTAGGAAAACCATTAGCATAATTGACTACATCAATAACCAAATAAACAAAAACCATATGATTCTCTCAGTAGATGCAGAAAAAGCATTTGATAAAATCCAACACCCATTTCCTATTAAAAACACTAGAGAATATAGGAATAAATGGACTTTTCCTTATAACAGTCAGTAGCATCTATTTAAAACTCTCAGCAAACATCATATGTAATGGGGATAAATTGGAACCATTCCCAATAAGATCAGGGGTGAAACAAGGTTGCCCACTATCACCATTGCTATTCAGTGTTGTATTAGAAATTCTAGCCTTGGCAATAAGAGAAGAAAAAGAGATTAAAGGAATTAAAGTAGGTAATGAGAAAACCAAATTATCTCTCTTTGCAGATGATATGATGATATATTTAGAGAACCCCAGAGAATCAAAAAAAACTATTAGAAGTAATCCAACTTTAGCAAAGGTGCAAGATACAAAATAAATCCACATAAATCATCAGCATTCTTATACATCACTAACAAAATCCAACAGCAAGAGACACAAAGAGAAATTCCATTTAAAATAACTTTTGAAAGGATAAAATATTTGGGAATCTATCTGCCAAGGGAAGGTCAGGAACTATATGAGCAAAACTACAAGACACTTTCTACACAAATAAAGTCTGATCTAAGCAATTGGAAAAATATCAAGAGCTCTTGGATAGGTCAAGTGAATATAATAAAGATGACAATACTATCTAAATTAATCTATTTATTTAGTGCTATACCAATCAAACTCCCAAGAAACTATTTTCCTGACCTAGAAAAAATAATAACAAAATTCATCTGGAAGAACAAAAGGTCAAGAATTTCAAAGGAATTAATGGGGAAAAAATAAAAAAGCAAATGAAGGTGGCCTAAGTGTACCAGATCTAAAACTATATTATAAAACAGTGGTCATCAAAACTATTTGGTATTGGCTAAGAAATAGACTAGTTGATCAGTGGAATAGGTTAGTTCATAGAACAAAATAGTCCATGGCTATAGCAGTCTAGTATTTGACAAACCCCAAGATCCCAACTTTTGGGATAAGAATTCACTATGTGACAAAAACTGCTGGGAAAATTATAACCTAGTATGGCAGAAACTAGGCATATCCATACCTAACCAAGGTATGGTTAATATATACCATATACTAAGATATAGGTCAAAATGGGTTCATGATCTAGACATAACGAATGATATTATACCCAAATTAGAAGAAACATAGGATAGTTTATGTCTCAGATCTGTGGAGGAGGAAAGAATTGTGACCAAAGAAGAAGTAGAGATTATTATTGATCACAAAATAGAAAACTTTGATTATATCAAATTGAAAAGTTTTTATACAAACAAAACTAATGCAGATAAGATTAGAAAGGAAACAATAAACTGGGAAGACATTTTTACAGTCAAAGGTTCTGATAAAGGCCTCATTTCCAAATATATAGAGAATTGACTCTAATTTATAAGAAATCAAGCCATTCTCCAGTTGATAAATGGTCAAAGGATATGAATAGACAATTTTCAGATGAAGAATTGAAACTATTTGTAGTCACATGAAAAGATTCTCCAAATCACTACTGACAGAGAAATGCAAATTAAGACAACTCTGAGATACCACTACAAACCTCTCAGATTGGCTAAAATGATAGCATAAGATAATGACCAATATTGGAGGGGATGTGGGAAAACTGGGACATTGATACATTGTGGAACTGTGAATGGATGCAAACATTCTGGAGAGCAGTTTGTTACTATGTTCAAAAAGTTGTCAAACTGTTCATACCCTTTGATCCAGCAGTGTTTCTACTGGGATTATATCCCAAAGAGATCTTAAAGGAGGGAAAGGGACTCACATGTGCAAAAATGTTTGTGGCAACCCTGTTTATAGTGGCAAGAAACTGAAACTGAGTGGATGTCCATCAGTTGGAGAATGGCTGAATAAATTATGGTATATGAATGTTATGGAATATTATTGCTCTGTAAGAAATGACCAACAGGATGAATACAGAGAGGCTTGGAGAGACCTACATGAACTGATGCTAAGTGAAATGAGCAGAACCAGGAGATCATTATACATGACAACAACAAGACTATATGATGATCAATTCTGATGGACACAGCTCTCTTCAACATTGAGATGATTCAAACCAATTCCATTTTTTCAGTGATGAAGAGAGTCATCTACACCCAGAGAGAGAACCATGGGAACAGAATGTGGAATACAACATGACTTTCTTACTCTCTCTGTTGTTATTTGTTTGCATTTTGTTTTCTTTCTCAATTTTTCTTCCTTCTTGATCTGATTTTTCTTGTGCAGCAAAATTACTGTATAAATGTGAATACATATATTGGATATAACATGTATTTTAACATATTTAACATGTATTGGACTATCTGCCAGCTAGGGAAAGGGATAGGAAGGAAGGAGGGGAAAATTTGGAACAAAAAGTTTTGCAAGGGTCAATGTTGAACAAATTACTCATGTATATGCTTTGTAAATGAAAGCTTTAATTAAAAAAAATTTTAATTGGGAAGACAATGCATATATATTTAACATTTAACCAATATATATATTTGCAGTTTAGTTGGGAAAACAAAATAGTGTATACATTTAACAAAGCAGTGTATACATAACACAAAATGGCACATGCTATGGGATGAATCACTGGTACAGGGAGTTAAGGGTCAGAGAGGTTTGGAGGAAAATCACCCACTCTGGTACATAGGTAAAGACCTAAGGAAGACTGAATCTAGATATGAAATACTCTAGTTCACAAATCAAGTTTAATGACAGAGCCAATACTTTCTTGATCTCCTCCCTCCTGATATTTATGATTGGGTACTTTTCCTACCTTACCCTGCTGATATGGAACTTGAGCTTGACTTTGAACAAAGGGTAAGATTTGGATAAAACAGAGCAGAGTAGGGAAAGCATTCCACACATGAGTAAAAGTGTAGAACAAAGGAATGCACATGATGTATTTAGGGAAGATTGACTAGATCAGTTTGGCTTGAGCAGAAAATTTGCATGGAGGCAGAGTGGAAGAAGAGGTTGGGGAAGGCGGCTGAGAACAGATCCTAGTGCCAGGCTAAAGAGTTTGGACTTGATTCTGTAGGCAATGGAGAGCCATTAAAAGTTTTGAAGCAAATATGAAGTCTTTTTGGAATAATATAGACAAACTATGTTTCAAAAAGTGTGACCTGGCAGAATCTTGGATGGATGAAATCAGGAAGCAAGTGACTGGAGACAAGACAAATCAGAATATTATTCTAATAGATTAGATTTGAAAGGCCTCTCAAAATTAGACTGGTCCATTTTGTTGATGGTGGTGTACTCTTGGCCAAGAAGAACGTTAAGAAGACTGACAACTTTATATGAATTCAAAGCTGAAATGATTGATGGGACCAGAATCTATGTAGTTCTTCACAAATGTAAATAGGCAGCTCTGAGTTTAAGGAAAGCCAGATCTAGTCCTGGTTTGGCCACTAACTAATAATGTGAACTAAGCCAAATCAATTCACAACCTGAAACTTAAATTTCTCATTTGAAAAATGAGACAAGATATCTCTTTTAGACCAGGACCTGTGATGCATGATTTGTAAGGAAAGACCGGTTCAGTTGTCAATCTTTCTAGTCTTTTTTCATATCTAACATGTACAAATTCTAAATTAAATAAGCTCCTCTAGGCAAAACCTATAGACTAGAGCAAAAGGATAGATAATGTTACCTGGGGCAAAGTGCTTAATAAGAGATGAAATCATCAGTATTTATTGAGCACCTATTTGCAAATTTGTTCAGGTAGGGTTGACTTTGTCCCTCTCTCTTGGGGACTGAGTGCCCAAAGCAATTCCAAAGATATAGAAAAATATGTAGAATAGAGGTTCTCAGAGTGTGGTCAGGGACAGAGGCCCTTTAAGGAAATCTGCAAAGTCAAAACTGTTGTCATAATACTGAGATGTTTTAATGACTAATTCAGCATAGATAAATAGATAAAACATAAACATATGTAAACAAAAGTTCTTGGGGAAAGGAAGAAGGTCCTCAAGAATTTTTCATGAGCCTTGGTAATTTCACAGATACATCAATGATTGAATATTGTGAAACATTGCCAGTTAATTTCTAGTTACCTTATTACCACTCATATTGCTGCCATCTTAATTCAGAACCTCATAACCTCTCCACTGTACTATTGCAATTACCTTCTAATTCTCTTCCCCACATCTAGCCTCTGTCCTCTCCAATTCTCCTCACATTTCTTATTAGGTTCCTTAATATTTGGGGACCTCGATTTTCTCATCTGAGATAAGAATTATAGCCTACCTCACAAAGTTACTGTGAACATCAAATGAGATAAATATGTAAGGAATTCTATAAACCTTAAAACATTATCTAAATGTCAGCCCTTGTTTTTATCATTCTTTTATTTTCATCTTTTTTTACAGTTGCTATGTAGTTATTATTCTTTCACACTTAAAGTTCATACACATGTATATAAGATAACTGCTTTTTGTAACTGAATAAAAATATTTGGATAAAAGCTTATCTTTGATAGATTCTCTGAAAACATCATGGGGAACAATTCTAGCAACAGATTAGATCTATTCCCCATCCTGTTTCTACATGTTTTCTATTTCATTAGCTAGGTCTTTACATTTTAAAAGATTTTCATTACATTAACTTGGAGTATTTGGTATGGCACTTTCTACTAAAATAATTTTAACTTTGTATATATATACATATATATACATACATATATATATATATATATATAAATAATTTCTATAATAAAATTCACTTTCTTCTGTTAAACATTTAAAACCCCTTCACAATCTACTTCCAGGATGACTACACATTATGCTCTAACACAGAATGTTCCACTAAAATTGTCTTACTTGCTGTTCAAATGACATCCCTTCTTCCACCTCTGTATCTATCTATTTGTCCCCCATATTGGAATGTTCTTTCTCCTCATTTTATACTCTTGGAACATCTAGACCACTTCCTGATTCAAGTGCCACTTCTTGCACAAGGCCTTTTCTGATTTCCTCAGTAGTAAGTTACTACCATCCCAAATTTAGAGAGATAAGTACACCATTTTTTTAAACATTTACCATGTGCCAGGAACTGTGCTAAGCATTGGGAAAACAAGTATGGGGGAAACGACACACAAGTGATTTAGAAGAGGGAGAAGGGAAATGACAAACAAAATGTTTTTGGAGAAACCTGGGAAGACTTACAAAGTGAAATAAGCAGAACCAGGAGAACATTGGTCATAAAACAGCAATATTTTATGATGGTCAGCTGTAAATGACTTAGCTATTCTCGGTAATACAATGATTCAAGAAATTACAAAGGACTCATAATGAAAAATGCTATCTACATCCAGAGAAAGAATGCAGATTAAAGTACAGTTTTAAAACTTTTTTTTTTTTTAATAATTTGTGATTTTTTTTTTTGGTTTGAGTTTTCTTTCGCAACATAGCTAATATGGAAATGTTTTACATGATTGCGCATATATAATCTATATAAAATTGCTTGCCTTCTTAAGGAGAGGGGAGGAGAGGGGAGAGGGGAAGGAGGGAAGAAGAGAATAGGAACTCAACCTTTTAAAAATGAATTTTAAAAATTTTGTTTACATGTAATTGAGAAAAAATAAAATAAAAAACAGAAGAGTAATAAAAAGAAGAAGGGGAAGGGAATGTGTACAACAGCATGGTATAGAGATGGTTTCCAGTGGAATGGAGATGCAAATGATAGTATGGTTGTCAATGGCTTGATATGGAGAGATGGCTAGAAAATTACTTTAAAATTAAAAAAATATATTTTTGTTATTATTCATCCATATGATATAGTTGTTCCCAGTAGAATATCAGCCTTTTGATGGCAAGGACTGTTTGAAGGCAAGGTATCCTTAGTATCTAGCACAGTGCTTGGTAGGTACTTAATACATGCTTGTTGAAATAAACTGAATTTTACTTAGGCAGACAGCATGATCTACTGCACCAGAAATAAATATTTACTGACTAGAGCAAGTACTGGTTCTGGAGTCAGAGATCTGGTTCAGATCTTGATTTCCGATACTACATGACTAAATCATTTAATCTCCCTGGGCCTCAATTTACTCATGTATTAAATGACTGTACTAGACCAGATAAATGGCTTCTGAGAGATGTTCCTTCTTCTAGAACTATGATCTCATAACTAGTCACCAGGATGAAATAGTGAATGACAAGTTCCATTACTTTATCTTTAGAAAAAAAGCAAATAACTCAAGAGTTATTAACCTTAGCAGCCATCTGGGCCAACACAATATTTTTTTCAATGCATTGAGCAGTTTTGCTGATTGTTTTTTTCGCTTCTTTTTCTTTATTTGTAAAAAATATTCTTTGTTATATGGGATGGCTGTCTGGGAGAGAAAAGGGGAAATTTAGGCAATTTTTTAAAAATTCAATAAAAAAATTGTTGAGAATAAATCCAACGTGGCTCTTTTCAACAATGAGATGATTGAGGCCAGTTCCAATGATCTTGTAATGAAGAGAGCCATTTACACCCAGAAAGAATTCTGTGGGAACTAAATATGGATCATAACACAGCATTTTTACTTTTTGCTGTTGTTTACTTGCATTTTGTTCTCTTTATCATTTTTTTTCCTTTTTGATCTGATTTTTTGTGTGCACCAAGATAATTGTATAAATATGTATACATATATTGGATTTAACATATATTTTTTATTAAAGCTTTTTATTTTCAAAATATATGCATGGATAATTTTTCAACATTAACCCTTGTAAAATCTTGTGTTCCAATTTTCCTTCACTTTCCCCAATAATCCAATATATGTTAAAGATGTTAAAAATATATGTTAAGTATATTGGATTACTTGCCATCCAGGGGAGGACATAAAGGGAAAGGAAAAATCATAACACAAGGTTTTACAAGGGTCAGTGTTGAAAAATTATCCATGCATGTTTTGAAAATAAAAAGCTATAAAAATAAATAAATAAATGGAAAAAATAATAACAAAGCAAACTTGATGATCTTCAATCATGCTCTCCTTGAATGTTCTCAGCAATACAGTTTCAATCTTCCTGGTTTTCTCAATAATATGAATTCCACCTGCCCCTCTTCAAGGACAGCTCTCAGCTTAGTAGGTCTGAGTTAAGGGCAAGCTGAGATGATTTGGGGACCAAAACTTATCTTCCTGGGGCTGCCTGCTTTCAATTCCATGTAACCCTCCTAAAGGCTATAGCTTTCTCAACTTGAAGATAAAAAGAGCTTTCTGCCCCACAATGATGCTGCTCCCTCTCAGAAATCGTACACCTGCACAGTGATGAGCCAGAGCTTCCAGGTCCCCAAAGTAGAACATCAGCCAGTGTGTATACGTGTGGGTATGGCGGGAGTAGGTGACGGAAGGTGTGTAGATGGGTATGGAAATGTGACCCAGATGTCCCAGATGACAACCTTCCCCCAGAGGCTTCTAAAAATGAGTCTCATCAAAGGCTCTACCAAAACTCGATTTCACTTGAAAGCAAACTCCCAGGCCGCGGGTAGCTATTTCCAGCTGTGTAACCCCCTCAAGTACACATTCAGTTCACAGAGGGTTCGTTGCTGGGGGTGTCATGGAACAAGAGCCGGCTCCCGGGCACCAGTCACCTTCCCTTTCTCACAGGGGAAAGGAGGGGGGCAGTGCAGGGGTTGCCTGGTAGGACTTCAATCAGGTGGAAAAACAACAGTCAGAGAGCTCTCCGTTCCCAGCGTCTGTGCTCTGGCTTGTTTGCTCGGCCCGTGGAAACTCTCCCAGCGCCCTGTCAGGGGCCCCAGACTCAAGGCCACCCTGGGCCGTGGATGCCCTGTGTTACCAATTGACAACAGCTCCATTTAGCCCCACCTTTCTCCCCTCCTTCCTCTCCCCCCCAAACAGCCGCCCGACGTCAAATGCAGTTGGGGGTTGAAATATCGACACAGCTCAGTTCCTGCCTTGGTCTGACTGATCACATCAGTTCTGTTCTTCCTCTCTTCTGGCCTTGGTCTGACCTGACTCTTAAAAAATGGTTCAGGGGGCTAGCTGATCTCATCGCTCTCCTCAGAACTGTCAGTGGCTAGCCCCACCACCCTCGTCCCCATAACAATCATTTGCCTGGTGCTAGACGCTTTTCAAAGTCTTTCCCTAATTTGACCTTGTTTGATAAGAGTGCCGGCCTTCCAATAGAAGCCTTTGAAACTACTGTGGGTCTCAGGGCCATAGACACAGCAGTTCTGTATTCCGCCGGCCCCATGAGCCGTGGGGAATGTATTTTGAAATGTTTTCCCAGTGAGGATGAATGTGTGCTGATCCAGACGGACTCTTTAGACTACCCACCCTCCTATATTCTTAAAAGGACCTAGGGTGCACAAGTGATTGGCTGAGAAGAGGAGACGCAGTTAGTGACCGCAGAAAAGCTAAAGAAATGGTTCTAAATACCCAAAAGACCATGGTGAAGCTAGTTGTATATCAATCCCAGCTCTAACTTAATAACAGTGTAATCTAGAGCAAATCAGCCAAACCTATCTGAAACTCTGTTCTTTCATCTGTAAAATGGGAGTGATAATACTTGTGCTACTTGTCTCAGATGTAAAAAAGAGCTAATTCAGTTCAATTCTACAGACATCTACGAAGTGCTCATTAAGTACAAGGTTCTACTCTAGGTACTGGAGATAAAGAGGACGAGACCTAGTACTTTAGGAATTTAATACTTAATGAGAAGGAGGGGATTAAAATATGTACACAAATAGGATACCAGGAATAGTGATGTTCAGTAAGAAGGAGAGGTATGGTCAAAAGTGCCATGAGAGATTTGAGGGAGGAGAGATTGCTTTTTCTTTTTTGATCTGTTTTTAAAAATTGTCTAAAAAAAAAAAAATCTCCAAATGTATCCTTCCCTGTCACCTCCCCAGAAATCTATTCCTTGTAACAAAAATATTTTTAAAGGAGAGAAAAAATTAAAAATAGTTCTGTGAAATTGACCCAAACCATCAACTAAGTGTGACAATAGATGCAGTGTTGCCCACCCATAATCCTAAACCTCTGCAAAGGAGGAAGGGAAAGAAGTGCTTTAGGAAGAGTTGACTTTCAGATTGAGGGAGTTGCTGAGCAGAAGACTTCTAGGAGGAGGAGGAGACATTTGAGTTAGGACATATAAGAAATGTCAACAGGTTCAAATGGGTTGGGGAGAAGTCCATTGCAGAAACTGGGGGTGGGGATGGCTTGAACAAAGGCAGAGATGAGTAAGGGCAGGGCAAGAACTGGGAATGGTGAATAGTCCAGTTTTGCTGGAATGTGGAGAATGTGAAAGGGGAAAGTGTGAGATAAGCCTAGAAAAATGGGTGGGAGCCAAATTGTGGAGGGGCCTTGAATATCAGGATCAAGAGATTAGAGCAGCCAGTGAAGAAAGGATTGAAGAGGGGAGAGCATGGAAGCTGGAAGGCCAGTGAGGAGTCTATTATCACAGACTCTAGATCAGAGGTTCTTAACCTTTTATGTGCCAAGCACTATTTTGGTAGTCTGGCAAAGTCTCAGTGAATTTTTTTTAACATGTAAAAGAAAATACACAAAATTTTAAAGTGCATAGAACACTAGATTTCTACTAATAAATCTGAGTTAAGATCCTGCCTTGGACATTAAGCTATGTGACCCTGGGCAAGTGTGCCTTAGTTTGAAAAAGCTTCAAAATAATAAGAATACTTACTTTTTGTATGGATCAACTAAGCTAACATATTTACAGTGCTTTGAAAATGTTAAAATATTATATAAAATAGCTATTATAATAATTATAGTTATCAAAATATTTTTTAAAGTTTACAGGACTCCAGGTTAAGAAACCCTAAGTATATGTATATGTAAAGTGCTTTGTAATCACCTGTCAAGTACTATGTAAATGTGAGTTATTATTGCAATAACCTTTCTGACTTAATAAGTGCTTCAGCCCAGTGGTCTGTTGTCACCGTCACAGCTTTGGTGATGTGGAAAAAGTTCTGGACTTGGACTCAAAAGTACCTGGATTCAAATCCTGTCCCTGACCCTTAATTGGCTGTGTAACTTTGGGCAAGTTGTTTAACCTCTCTAAACTTCAATTTCCCCATCTGTAAAATGGGGATGCAATAGCACCTCCCTCATAGGGTTGTTATGAAGTTCCAAAGAAAGAATATGAAAAGTACTTCACAAATATTAGCTATTGTTAGGCACCTCTGCCTCATGTCAATTCATTAAGCCACAGCAAGGACCCCAGTTCTCACTTCCCCAGTGAGAACCCTACTGGGTTCCCAGAAAACCTTCTCTCTTAGTAAAAAGGGCTAACTTAAATCCCCTTTTACACACATGGTGCTCTGGGAGATGGCAGGGGCAGCTAGGTGTGTGGAGTGCTAGGTCTGGATCAAAGAGTTTAAATCTAGCCATTGATCCTATATGATCCTGGATAAATCACAATCTCTTTCTGCCTCAATTTCCTCATCTATAAAATGGAGATCACAAAAGCACCTACCGACCAAGGTTGTTATGAGAATCAAATGAGATAAAAATTGTAAAGCTCTTAGAGCAGGTACTATATAAATGCTTATTTCTTCCCTTTTGTATTTCCCTACAGTTCTGAGAAGTTCAAGCATATGTGAATACTGTTCATTCAGGGTATGAGGAGAACCCCAGTGAGGATTGTACTTTAAAATGATAATAATAGCAACACACATTCCATGAGGATTTCTTGTTCAAGAAATGGCACAAGCACAAGCATGGCACAAGAGGTTATACAGGATAACAGGTAGACAACTCAATTTGCTTCACTGGTAACTAAAAATATTTTAAAATGTCTAAATGAGATTTTTTTTTTGGTGTCATTTACCCTCAGTTAGGAATTCTGGTGAAGCTCTAGACTCCTCAGAATGTTTTTAAATGAATAAAATAAAAATGCTTAGGATCAGTTAGTCACTTAGTCCACAAAATTAAGTACCTTCTATGTTCCAGGCACTAGACTAAGTGCTGGAGAATACAAAGAAAAGCAAATCTAAACAGTCTCTGTTCTCAAGAAATTCACACTGAATGGAAGAGACAACATAAAAACAATCATCTACAAATAAGCTATATATGGGATAAATTGGAAAAATATAATCAGTAGAGGAATTGTTGTTTTTGTTAAGTTATATCTGATTCGTCATGACCCCATTTGGGATTTTCTTGGCAAAGATACTTGAGTGGTTTGCCATTTCCTTCTTCAGATCATTTTACGCCTGAGGAAACTGAGGCAAACAGGGTTAAATGACTTGCCCAGGGTCATACAGATAGTAAATGTCTGAGGCTGGATTTGAACTCAGGTCTTCCTGACTCCAGGCCCAGAACCCTCTCTGCTCCAGTAAAGGGAAAGTACTATGATTTAGGAGGATTGGGAAAATCTTCCTGTAGAAGGAGAGATTTTTGTTGGGAATTGAAGGAAGCCATCAGAGATGAGAAAGGACAGCATTTCTAAAACAGAGGCAGACGGTGAAAATGCTTAGATTCTGTGTCTTATGTAAGGAACACTGAGGACACCAATTATTTCATCCCAGAATACAGTGGGTGAGTAGGGGAGAAAGGGAGAAGAGAGGGACTGGTAAAAAGGGAGAGGAATCAGAGAAAGAGGTTAGGTCTAAGAAAACTGGAAAGGTTATGGGTTAGCTTCAAAGTCGGGGGATTTTTTATTTGATCTACAAAAAAAAACTATACTGAAATAAAGTGGTCCCAAGGGAAAAAAAGGTATTTGGGTTTTTTTAAGTTCACAGACCCTCAAAAGCCTTTGTATTAGATGATTTTCTTTTTTGTTGTTTATTTTATTTTGTGTTTTATTGTTTTTCACAAAACCATAAAATCTTCCAGTTGGACCTCAAAGTCTAACACATAATAAATAAAGGAATAGAGGGAGGGAGGGGAAAATTGGAAAAATGAATACAAGGGATAATGTAAAAAAAAATTACTCATGCATATGGACTGTCAAAAAATTATAATTATAAAATTAATTTTAAAAAAAGACTATAAATAAATGAATGAATGAATAAACAAATAAATAAATAAATAAAGGAATATTCCCATAATGAACAAGTAGTTTTCTTAAGCCTGCTTGAAAATCTCCAGGGAAGGGACACCCACCCATTGAAGCAAAACACTTTTTCTATTTTATACTGCTGTAATTGTTAGGAAAATCTTTTCCTGACATTAAGCCTAAAATAATCTCTATTCTGCTTTCCCCCCACTCTTCAATAGTTCCTTATTTTCCCGTCTGGAGCAAACAGAGAAAATCTACATCTTTCCTCTACGTGACAGCTCTTCAAATAGTTGAACATAATTAAATGTTTTCTTTCTAAGCCTTCTTTTGCCAAGGTTAAACATGCCCGTTTGGTTTGCTTCAACTTATCTTTATATTTCATGAGTTTCTTCACCATCCCATTAGCTTCCTTTGGAAACCCTTGGTTGTTAGATGATTTCCTAAGGTCCCTTATAGCCCTAACATTTTTTTCTTTACTTTTAAATTAAATCAGACTAATTCAAGGCACCCAAAAAGAAGAGAAAAAAAAGCACTTATACTCATCTATTTAATAAGAGAATTGGTTAAATATTCTAACCCCAGAAGACTGGTCTTTCCACTCCCTTTTTCTCCAGAATGATTCATTCTCAGTTCCAACAAAAGAATCCTGAGAACAAGAGGGTGAATACTAGAAACTCAAAGACCCTGCCCTTGAGTATGAATCCCAGAGGTGGTTCAATGGTCAGCTAGTGTCAGGTTCTTCCTCACTTATTTAATGAATGAATGAAAAAGCATTTATGAAATGTTTACTATGCTCTACTACTACCCTTTTATCTTCTAGCTCAGTCCTCCTCCAGGTTTAACATTCTAGAATTCTGTTTATTTTCTTTATATATTCCCCCCACATAAGAAAGTACCTAGGAGAAAGACTGTATATATTGCCTATTGTTAGCCCTAGCTCTGCATAGGTTATCACCTACCCCTAGTGTATTTTTTAGAGATGTCCCTTATTTTCAAATTTCCCTCCTGTTGGGATTCTAGGTTATTTCCCGCTAAGACAAAAACTTCCATGATTAAAGTTATTGCCATCAGCTGAGGAACAAGGGTGAGACCTCCAAGTTCAGATGGTCACCAGCATTCATGTGTCATTACTGCATGAAGGACATCCTGGGATCACAAAGGCTGGAATAAAAGACTTATATTTGACCAAGCTGGAAAAGCTTCAAGAACAGACTGGAAAACAGCTTCTATAGGATGCCCTTTTCTATCTCCTCAATTATTTTTGCTCTTCCACCTCATAAAAACTAGCCTAGCTAAGAGTGGACTGTAAGAAAGCGAGAGACTCTTCACTAGAAGAATGGCTACCAGGATATGGTTTTTGGTTTTATTTTTTCAACATCAATAACTTGTGCCTATCTATGACTTCAGAAGCATATAATCTACTTAGGCATTTGACTTATGTCTATCTATTGACTTGTGTCAAGAGAAAGTGCTATCAAGGACTTATTAACTTTCAATAATATTACATTAGATCCAATTTGATTCAATTTCCAGAACCAGAGAATTTTAGGGTTTCAAACTACTTCAGTAGGATCTAGAACAACTTAGAGCTGAGATAGAATTCTTAAGCAATGATCAACTAGGATTCCAGAGGACTCTTGAGGAAATATGTTAACTATCTCTTGAAGAAGCTTCTCTACCCTCTCTTAAATCCAGTGTCTTTCCTCTGTTAATGATTTCCTATTTATCCTGTTTACTTTGTTAGGTAGATGTTTGCAAGTTTTATCATTCTTTAGACTGTAAGCTTCTTGAGGGAAAAGATTATTTGCCTATCTTTGTACCCCTAGTGCTTAATATGGGACCTGCACAAATAGGCTCTTAATAAATTTCTTCATTGACTTTGAGTAAAGATTAATATATTTATTATACAAATAATATGTTAATATATTTATATAAATACCTTCATTTATACAAACATACATGTATATGCAAATATATGAACAGACATGTTAATATATTTACACATACATATATATACATATATTTATATATATTCACACATGCATATAAATGTCTCAAACTTCTTAGAAGTATAGTTTTATTAAGGCTTAAAACTGCATTATTTCTTTTGGGACATCCTATATGTATATACATTTTTTGAACATGGCCAATGTGGTCTTTTATTTTGCTTGATTATACATATTTGTCACAAGGATTTTGTTTTTCCATCCTTTTCAATGGGAGGGATAAGTGGAAAGAAGAGGTTGGATTTTCATTAGTTAAAAATCTGATCTATCAATAAATATTTATTAACATCTACTATGTTAAGAACTGGAAAAAAGAAAAGGAATCTTAATTAAAACATACCAGCCTTTGCTTAAAGAGGTAACAAATTCTGCCCATTTGTTCCTCATTCTGCCAAATAGAACAAGTCAACTCTCTTTCTTGCAACAGTCCTTCAAATCCTGAAGCATAGCTATTATGCCATCCTCTCTTTGAGATATCTCTTTTCCAAAATCCCTACTTCCTTAAAATAAGAACATGGCCCTTCACATCCTGGTTCCCAGCTTATCAGATCAGTTTTCTTCTTAAATGGTGGCTTTGAATTCAATTTGATTCAACTCAACATTAATTAAGCCCCATCATACCTGAGTATGATGATCTTGCTTCCTTACAAAGAACTTTATATTAACTATTCTCATAGTCAAAAGGAAATTACGTTTGTTGGTCACATTGTAAAAAGAGTTTCTTTTTCAGAGTAGATGGCTAATGGAGATCCCTTCCAACTCTGCAATTCTACAAAAGGCAAAAAGGTGTAATGGATATAGGGACTGACCTAGAATCAGGAAACATGGATTTAAAACCTGGCTCCTGGACTTAATAGCCATTGATCTACAAGTAAAATGTAATAATAGATGCTAGAATTAGAATTAAATTATTTAAATTAAATTAAATTAAATTAGAATTAGAATCCTCAGCTACCTTGAATTCATCTTCTATATGATGCCCTTTTCTATTTCTTCAATTATTTTTGCTCTTCTACCCCCCAAAAAAAACCTGTTTCTTTTCTATTTAATTCAAGTACCTGTTGAGTTCTCTAAGTGTAACATGAGGACAAGGACTGTTAAGTCTTTGAATCTAGGTGTTTTGTGTATGTAAGCACTTAATATGTACTTATTGAAATGAATAGAATAGGATCATAGATTGATAACTGGAAGAAACCTTAGAGGATTACTGAGTTCAACTTCCTCAGTTTATTAAAAAAAGTTTTTTAAATTCTGAATTTAATAAACACTTTCCCAGGAATATTTCTATATAAAAAAGCAGATCACAAAATAAGGATCATATGTGAAAATATATTGCATACAGCTTGCTGTATATAATATAAAATTTTTTTTAAATCTTTAAAGGTATATGATATAAAGTCAATACTTGTCTTTGCTTCTTTCTGAACTTTTTTTTTAGTTCTCTTCTGTAGATTTTAATGCATTTCAAAGGATTTTTTATTTTTTTCTTTTTTTTAGGAGGGAGGGGGAATCAATTCTACCCTGCCTCTATGAATTGTGCAACACAAAAAGAAAAAAAAATACAACAAAAAAGCATAGTCATGCAAAAATAATTTTACAAGTCAGGTAAAAAAAAGTATGTCTTGTTTTGCCCCTTGAATTCATATTACCTCTGTTAGGGAGGTAGGGAATATGGACAGCATGCTTGATCATCTGTCCTCTGTAAGCACACTTAATCAATGTACTAACTAGAGTTCAGGAGCCTATCAAAGTCTATCAATATCTTGGTTATGTAGTTGTTATAGCAATTATTCTAATTCTATTCACTTTATTCTGCATTAATTCTGAAGTTTCTCTGAACCGATTTCTTTTGTTATTTTATACAGTTGAATAATAATGCATTATATTCACACGTCACAATTTGTTCATTCTTTCAATTTTTTGTTACAACAAAAAGAGCTTAGGGGCCTCAGAGGACAGAATGCTAGACCTAGAGTCAGTCAGAGACATGTAAATCCAAAACTTCTTTCAGACACTCTGGGCAAGTCATTTAACTGCTACATGTCATAGTGTCTTCAACTGTAAAATTTGGATAATAATAGATCTCCCTCTCAGAGTTGTTGTGAGGATAAAATGAGATAATATTTATGAAAAGGCTTTTCAAATCTTAAAGTATTCTATAAATGATATTTATTATTATTATAAATATTCTTGTACATTTGGGTCCTTGTCTTCCTTTCTTTGATGTCTTTGGGTTATAGGCCTAATAGTGGGTCAAAAATTATGTATGTTAGTGACTTTGGGGGCATTGTTCCAAATTGCAGTACTAATATCTCTGCTGTCACTTAGGAGGAATATCTGCCTCCAACTGTTATTTTCCTTTTTCATCTTTACCAATCTGATAGATGTGAGGTAGAATCTCACCAATTACTTCATTTTACAGATAAGAGAATTGAGGCCCAGGGATTTGAAACCAAATACTTTGACTATGAAAGTGGTTTGTGTCCCACTGTATCACACTGCATCCCTTGGGAGGGAAGCAACTTGTTTAGAGGTCTTCAGCATTACTTAGTGGCACTGCTGAGATCCAAGTCTCATGTCTCCAGTTCCTTTGTTCTTTCTCCTAACCCAGCACCAACTCCAGCACTAATGACCTATTAGCTTGCAGTTATTTTATTGCATTAACCAGTTAGCACAATGGAAGTAAAAGAGTCTGGTCTTAAAAAAGGATGAGATGTCAGATAGGGCAGCTTCTTTGGTGTGGGAGGGGTGGAGCAGTGAATTCTGGCTGAGACAATCTCTGGATGGTAGGGATAGCAAGTCGACTCTGGGGCAGGGCAACTAGGCATCTGGGGTGGGGATCTCTGGTGTCCAGTATGAGACGATAGACTCACTATCTCCCTGGGGATGCTTTGTAATCACTGCTGGGCAGCTCTCTACCCAATGCAAAAGCTTTGGCCCTTACCTGAGTCCTGACAATCTGCCCCAGGCAGCAGTTTATCTCAACTGAGTCAAGATATTTCTTGGCAGTCCCAGCCAGAACTCCTCCCTCTCACCATTATCATTTTTGTGTCACTCAGTTCCTGGCCCCAAAGTCTCATCCAATTTAGCCCAGGTTCTTACTACGGGAACTCTAAAGGGATCTAATAGATTCCATTTCCATGATCAAAGGCAGTGTAGCCTGAGGAATTATAGAAAGCAGACCTCAGAATCAGGAAAATATTTATTCATTCATTTGTTTATTTATTTATCCATCCATCCATTCATTCATTTGCTTGTATCCTTATTTATTTATTCATTTGTCTATTTACTTATTTATTACTTTATTTATCTATTCATTTATCTATTTGTTTATTCATTCATTCATTCATTCATTTATAACTGTGAATCCCTGTTTTGCTCCCCCAGGAAGCACATCACCACTCACAGCCTAATTCCAATATTGATTATCAGAGAAGTTTCTTCTAGCCCAGGCCAGTTCAAAATTTGATGGTCCTTTCTCTCCTGGCAAGCCTTATCTCTTTAAACATTTTATAGGTTTTATCTCTATTGAAGTTCAGAAGTATCCATCCCAATCAATCTACCAGCTAGGAGCCAGGATTACAATTGTGACCCTCTCAGACCATAAAAAAAAATGATGATGCAAACTGGTAGAGAGTTGCCTAGTGGTTCTTGTGACAATGAAATCATGAGTCCAGTCTCTATCTCTATTATCCCTTAAGGTGGAATCAATGAATTTTATATCAGGTCATTTCTAGAAGGTTGTAGAGGAAGCATAACCATTTCTCACAAACCCCACACTAGCATAATACTGCTTCTTGGTCATCTCTATTAACTAATCACTTCCATTTGACAGTGCGAATTTCTTCTCTGCATAATCAGGATAAAGGAAGATCTTAGTGGGGAGAAGTAAGAGAGGCAAAGCTGAGGTGAAGCCAGAGTCACCCTACAAGGAAACATAATTCTCTGTCTGGCATATGACTGTTTTTCCTTCCCCTCAATCCCTTGAAGGTTAATGGGGATGAGGGGAGGTGAATCCCCTGGGCAATGGCTACCCCCGATACCTTGAACAGAATCTCTCCATTTCTTTTTTCCTTTCAAACATCAAAGAAGTATAAGAATTAATAGTTTTTAAAAAAGCAAAAGCCTGACTTGTTTCTTCAATTTCATTAGTTGAAATATTTATGGAAGATTTAGAACAGGTTACCTCAGGAGATGCAAAGACTTTGGAACTTCCAGCAGGGATTTAAAAGACACAGGAGAGATTAAAAAGGTAGCAAGAATGCACCAAAGAATTACACAAGAATGATCTTAACATCATCCATAACTACAATGGTATATTTGCTTATTTAGAGCCAGACATCCTGGAGAATGCAGTTGAATGGGCTTTAGGAAGCAATGCAAACAATAAGGCTAGTGGAGGGGATGGAATTCCAGTTGAGCTATTTAAAATCCTAAAAGATAATGCTGTTAAAGTGCTGCATTCAATATGTCAGCAAATTTGGAAACTCAACAGTGGCCATCGAATCAGATAAAGATCTGTTCCAATTCTAAATTCTATTTAGAACTACCAGAAAAACAGGCTGGGTTCGAAGAGGCAGAGGAACCAGAGGCCAAATTGCCAACATTTGCTGGATTATGCAAGGGAGTTTCAAGAAAATACCTACTTTTTCTTCACTATGTACACTAAAGTCTTTGACTGTGGATCACAACAAAATATGGCAAGTCATCAAATAGATGGGAATACTATACCTGTCTCCTGAAGGTCAAGAAGCAACAGTTAGAATGCCAACACAGAACTGATTGGTTTTAAGATTGGAAAAGGAATACAACAAGGCTGCAGATTGTTACCTTAATAAACTTAACTTTTATGTAGAGTAATCATGTGAAATGCCAGGCTGAATGAATATAAAGCTGGAATTAAGTTTGCTGGGAGAAATCTCAACAATCTCAAGAGATGCAGAGGATACTACTCTGATGGTAAAAGAATTAAGAAGCCTCTTGATGAAGGTAAGAAAAGAGATAGTAAAAGCTGGCTTGAAGCTTAACATCAAAAAAACCCCCAAAATCTTGATAACTGGTCCCCTCACTTCCTGGCAAATAGAAATGGAAATATGTCCCACTTTATATTCTTGGGCTTAAATAAAACTCCAGAAAGCAACTATAGCCATGAAATCAAAAGATGTTTGCTCCTTGGAAGGAAAGCTCTGGACAGCATATTAAAAAACAGAGATATTTCCTTATCAACAAAGGTCTGTATAGTCAAAGCTATGGTTTTTCTAGTAGCAATGTATGGTTGTGAGAGTTAGACTGTCAGGAAAGCTGAGTGCTCAGAATCAACATTTTCAATGTGATGCTGAAGAAGACTTGTGTGTCCCTTGGACAGCAAAGATATCAAATTAGTCAGTACTTTAAAACAGTTAATTCAGTGTAATGGAGTATTATTGTTCTATAAGAAATTTCAGAAAAGTCTGGAAAGATTTGCATGAACTGATACTAAGTAAAATGAGCAGAATCAGGAGAACATTATGCACAATAACAGCAAGATTTTTCGATGATTAACTATGATGGATTTACCCCTTCTCATCAATACAGTGATCCAAAACAATTCCAATAAACTTGGGTTAAAAAATGCCATCTGCATCCATAGAAAGAGACTAAATGCAGATCGAAGCATGTAGTTTCACCTTTTGTTTGTTTTGTTTGTGATTTTTCCCTTTTGTTCTGATTTTTCTTTCATAACTTGACTAATATGAAAAAACATTTTAAATGACAATGTGTAATAGCCTGTATCAGAGTGCTTGCTGTCTTGGAGAGGGGGAAGGGAAGAGAAGGAGAGAGAAAAAAATTTGAAACTCAAACTCTTATAATAATGAATGTTGAAAACTATCTTTACAAATAATTGGAAAAATAAAATACTATTAAATAAAAATGTTTTTAAAATTAAAGAAAAATTAATTCAAATCATTCACTAGAAGGTCAAATAATGAAATTAAATATTTTGTCTACATAATAAGAAGCCAGGACTCATTGGAAAAGATCCTGATGTTGGAAACAATAAAGGCAAAAGGAAAAGGGGACAGCAGAGAATCTGGATGGAGAAATAATGTCATGGAAACAATGAACATGAACTTGGACAGTCTGATAAATAATATAGGAGAGAAGGGCTTGTTGTGCTGTGACCACTGGGTCATGAAGAATTGGACTCAACTGAACAACAAGAATCACAATGATAGAATAGCATTCTGGGGAATATGTGGACCCCATCAGTTAGCTTGGGTTTCCACAGCCTCTCCACATGGATGGATAACAGTTTTGGAAAGAATGTAGAGCACGGATGGACATCCTGTTAACTGGCTCCCATTGGCTAACCTAACCATATGGGTAGGAGAATCCTTTTTAGTTAATTATATAGTCAAAACTGTCAGGGTCTTCAAAAAGGCCTGAATCAGCTCGAGCTGTCTACATCTCTGGAGTCCAGTGGAACTCTGTAATTCGTTTGTTCATGATTTCTGGTGATAGATTATTGTGGTAAAGGAAAGAGCCAAATGTCCCTCAGAAAAAGGGCCTCAGTCCTTGGCTTCTTTCTTTATTCTTTTCTGTTCTAGGAGAAGGGGATGGAATCCCTGACCTTAGTCTGGAAACTGAGAATCTGGGAGTCAGAGCCCAAACTAGGGCTGAGTAGTTTCAGTGGTCAAAGGCACAAGGACAGATCTTAGAAGGTAGCCTCTAGGACCCCAAGCCCATTGGATCTCACCCACCAGTGATACTACATTTAAATATTATTTTGTTTGTACCAGAACTATGTAGGAATTGAGCTAAGTTTTGAGTCCCTTGGGACCAAAATGATGTAAAGAAGAATACGGCCCGAAGGTATTGGGGGAAATGTTTATACATTTGTCCTTACTCTATTATTGTAATAAGTAGATGTTAAGTTAAATGGAGCTAAATACTAGTCACAGGTTCTTGTAGTGAGGGAATACAATCAGACACAGTAAAGAAAAGACATTCCAAACTTTCAGGATATATTGGAATCCTGTAGGGAGATATATATAGCTGGCCTGGCTTTGAGAGAATGAGTCCAGAGCATAAATGTTACAATAGCAATTGCTCTCAGCATTTATAGTAATTGCAAATATTGGCATTTTAGGAGAATTGATACATATCATTTTATTCATTCCTCATGTCACCATAGTATAGTAAAAAGCAAGCTAAACTTGGGGCTAGGAAATTTTAGGTTCAAATCCCATTTTCTGACATTTGCTATCTGGACAAATCATTTAATTCTTTTGGATCTCAGTTTCTTTACTTTGAAAATAAAGATGTTAGGTTAGAGGCCTCTGAGGATTATAATCCTATGATCTTGAAATTTTCTTTCCACTTGGATTCTAAAATTCTAGGGAACTGTATTTTTTCCATACCTAAGTGGGAAATGAAGAGGGGTATCAAAATTTTTGATCCCTCTCCAATATTTGGTTCCCTAAGGAGCAAATGACTGAAATTTTCCCCAAGAGCACCTCCTAATTTTGGCTGCATAGCTCAGCCTACTCAGCTTTTCCTTCTGAATTGATGTTGAAGGAGCTGGCATAAGAGCTGGAAAGCCCCCAGAACTGTAGTTATTTTTAGCTGATTTTAGGGGCAGCTCCTAAGTTCCTTATGCAAATAGTCCATTTAAAAAAGAAGAAAATATCCACACCCCATGTTGCACACATTTTCAGACTTTTTTTTTTTATTATTAATCAGTTTTGATTAATTTTTTGTCTCATTTTCTTTCCTTCAAAAATATTATTTGCAGTATTGGGTGGTTCTCTAGGAAAGGGGTGGGGGAGTGATACCAGGGAAAATTTTAATGATGTAAAAAAAGATATCAAAAAAATGTTTTTTCAAAAAGAGAAAATATCCACACCCTTATTATGGGGCTGTTAAAATCTCCTCTTAATCCCTCATCAGATTCTTCCCTTATTCCCCAGTTAGGTAGAGAGACTTTTCCATAGTGAGGTCAGAGGACTTAGCTTAGCCTTGTAGATGATAGGATCATATTGCTAGAACTGGAAGAGATCCCAGAGACCACCCTCTCCAATACCCTCATTTTACAGATAAGTGCCAGCCTCTACCACTAAGACATTCCTTAAGTATGGGAAATAACTAGCTCCAAACTTGCTGTTCATCTTGTTTGTTAAACAGGAAAAAAAGTAAATATTAAAGATGCACAGCAAAAAAGAAAATCTGTAGTTGCAGTGGATCTCAAGCTAATTCTTTATCAGAATACATTACTTAAAGGAAAGTCTGACACTGCAGTACAATTTAACTCAAGCAACAAATATGTATTAAGTACATTTTATTTTATTTTTAAAATTGTTTATGAAATGATTGAGGCCCGTTCCAATGGACTTGTATTAGAGCCATCTGCACCTAGAGAGAGAACTGTGGGAACTGAGTGCACTCTTTTGTTGTTGTTTGCTTGTATTTTGTTTTCTTTCTCATTGTTTTTCCTTTTTGATCTGATTTTTCTTGTACAGTATGATAATTATATAAATATGTATACATATATTGGATTTAACATATACTTTTTAACATGTTTAACATATATTGGATTATTTGCCATCTTAGGGGAGAGAGTAAGGACAAGGGGAGGTGAAATTTGGAACACAAGGTTTTGCAAGCATCACTGTTGAAAAATTATTCATGCATATGTTTTGAAAATAAAAAGCTTTAATAAAAATAAAAATGATATGCAAAATTATTTTAAAACTTTTTGTCTAATTATACATGTATATTAATTTTTTAAATACACATTTCTTTATGAATCATGTTGTAAAGAAAATCATAACAAAAGAGAAAAACGAGAGAAAAAAACAGAAAAAAAAAAGAAAAGTGAACATAATATGTTATATTCAATCTTCATGGTTCTCTTTCTGGATGCAGATGGTATTTTCTATCCAAAATTATTAAGTAAATTTTAAATTTACTTAAGCTACTGAACTGTTGGACCTATCAAGACTAAAATCGTGTTTCCTGGACTCAGAGATTCTATTCTACAAAACAAATGCTATTGGAGGTATATGATGAGGACAGATAATAAAATGAATTGTAAGGAGTGGCAAGGTCAAAAGGTTAGACAAAGTATTCTAAGAATATGGGAGAAGAGATAGTATTCAGAACTGGAAAGGGTTTGGGGAGGTTTAATGGAAGAAGTTGCATCTGAATTAAGTATAAACACAAGTTCTTAATGTGGGGTCTGTGAACTTTTTTTAAAAATAACATCTTGATGAGTATATTTCAATAAAAATCAGTTTCCTTTATAATTTTACTTTATGCATTTGAAAATATTTTTCTGAGAAGAGGTCAAAGGGCTTCCTCAGACTGTCAAAGGAATCCCTAACACAAAAAAAGGTTTTAAAAAATCTTGACTTAAAAAGAATAGAGGGAATCTGAAATGCAGAGATGAGGTGGGAGTTTGTTCTAAGCATGAGGGCAACTTGGCTGAATACTGGGGACAGGAGATGGTATTTGAATTTGTCACTTGAATTTGTCTAGAACATAGAGGGAGTGAAAGAAGGCAAGTGACCTGTAATTCATTGATAGAGGGTTAGTTTATTATTCCTCTAGCCTATTCCAGGTCCAATGCAAGTATGCATCCATAGGGCTGTCTGGGCACTGAATGACTTATTCAGGTCAGTTTATGTCAGAGGCTGAATTTGACCCTAGTTCTTCTAGGATTTGAGGCTAGCTCTCTATGTCTTATGCCATTCTGAATGAACAGAGAGTAATGTGAAATAAGATTGGAGGTAGATTTGGGAGGACCTTAAATGTCAGGTTAGGATCCTCTAAGGCTGATATTAAATAGCAAAAATATTAAGAACTATATATTTTATCCTGGAGAAAATAATAAACTATTTAAAGGATTTTAGGCAAAGTAGTAAAATGATCAAATTGTGCTTTAGGAAGATTTTTCTGGTAGCTATGGATTGGATGATTGGATGTGGAAGGAATGACTGGAGAGGGGAGTAATTGGAGGCAGCAAGAATAGTAAGGAAGATATTACAGTAGCTCCTGCAAAGGGTGTTAGTGTAAATGAGTAGTGAGAAGCAAAGACAGCTACACAAAATATGAGTGATAAAACTGACAGCACTTGACAAGAGGTTAAATGGAGAGTGAAGGACGGGAGAAAATAGAGATGACCAGAGCTTAAAGCTTCAGATTTGGGGAGTAAGACAGCATCCTTCATAGAAATATGGAAGTTTGCAGAGGGTTTAGGGTTAGGGTTAGGGGAAATGATTATGAATTTAGTTGTTGAACATGGAGATGTAAAATAGAAACATATGAGGGAAGGGGATGTATCTCCCAAAGGTTCTGGATTTTAGGGATGGGCCTTATTGAAATGGCTGGACTTTGATTGCTGTGATCATGTGTAACTTTGGGAAACTGGCTGCATCAAGAGAGTGAAGGAGATTGGAGAGATGGAGAGTTAGCTGGATGGAGGGGACTGTCACAAAGGCACTCAGTGCTAGCTGCCTGAGCAATCTGAGAAGAGCTGAGAGAGAAGATTTCTGCTTTGACTAAGATAGTGGAGAATAATCAACAGTCTGCACAGAAGCCAAAATGCTCCATGAGCAGAATTTCACAATCTTTGGTTACCGAGGCAAGAGATATTTTCCATATTTACCCTATAAAAGAGCATAAGTCTCAGAAGGGTTGTTTTTCTCATTCTCTCAGACATAAAACCTAATTTCTAAAAGGCACAAGATGAGAAATAATTCATTATTAGTTTTTTTCTCTTTATGAGCTGTTTTTTTTCCTGTTCTGTAATGTTATTATGCTGATAATTAATCTCTGAAACAAAGCAAAGTTTCATAAAAGAGATCAATAATCACTCAAAAGTGCCCAGTTTAACAAATCACACAGGAAAAACAAGTGGATGAAGGTCTACTGTCTAGACTAGGGCTTCTTGAACTTTTTCCATTTGTGACCTCTTTTCATCTGAGAAATTTTTACTCAAAGCCAGATATATAGGTATATAAAATAGGTATACAAATCAAACATTTATGGATAATAAATCATAATTTTGCAACTCCCACATTCAGTTATAATACCTCATATGGTATTTAAGAAAGTAGGGTTCAGACTATGATAAGCAGTTCGATGAGATAGATAGCTCATTGACATGGTCTACCAGTACTTACATCCTGGACAGACTACATATGGGCAACGAACTGGGCCCTAAATTGAACAGTAAGAGGAAGATAGATTGAACTGCATTTGAAAAATTGCACAGTACTATTAATAATTATAAGCTTCTTAGTGAGACAAAAAAACCTATATTTTTAAACATCAATATTCTTTTAATAATGGCTAAAAGCTAGATGGTTTTGAATCTTAAAATACTATGATTTCTAAAGAATTATAATTGTGGTTTACTTAAAGACCAATAAAGAAGTTCATGGTCAGCATGAATAACACATCACTAACAAAGAACTGTACAGTAAAAGCAATAAAAAAGATAACATCAGAGGGTTTCATGACCAGAAAAGGAGGTAGGCTGGTCATATAGCTAGAGTGAGGAATCCATGTGTTTCACTGATATCTAGCTGCTTAATGTTGTGAGATGTAGAGGAAGACTTCCATCATGGTAAGTGAAAACCTCTTTGATGGATTTAAAGGAGATTATATGACAAGATTCATGTAACATGAGAAACTATGACCTACACTCCTATGACCTCACTCAGTGAAACTGCAGGTCCATTGAAGTGCTAAAGTTACTGATTGTTTTAGCTTACATTAAATGTTTTATTTTAAAACTATGTGTTCCTTGTCTGTTCTGGCTAGCCTGGTACAAAATTAGGTTAAATTACCAATTATATACTGATTTTTTCTCTTTTTCCTTTTAATTACTTATAATAGGAATTGGTTCTCTAGGTAGGAAAAAAATTAGGATATTTGGAAATAAAGTTGATATTAAAATAAAAGATGTATTTTAAAAAGAGAATTTCTAGCTAGGTTGGTTAGGATTTTGAGAAAAATGAGGTACACATAATACTAATAATTAATATAATACCTAATTACTCTCTAGCATCTGTATAATGCTTCAAATATTTTAAGCCCCTTACACATATTTTTTTTAAATCCCCATTTTACAAATGAAGAACATGAGATTGGTAGAGATTAAGTAATGATACCCAAGTTCACATAACTAGTAAATGTCTGTGAAAGAATTCAAACTTAAATCAAATCTATTTGAATTAAGAATTGGATAGCAAATGGGACCTGGTGAACATGAGATATTGGTAGGACAGCCACATATGGATGGATATTCAGCAGGTAACCTGAGAGGTGAGACTGGAATTCAGGAAAGACATTAGAACTAGAGATCTATGTCTATTTTTTCCATATCCATATCCATCTCTCTCTCTCTCTCTCTTTATTGACCTGATTAGGAGTTATCTGTGTAGCAGTGTATAAAAAAAGATGAGATAATTAAGGAAAAGAATATAGAGAAAGAATAGGAAGATCTCAACCATTTATTAAGACCTACTACATGTGAGACATAGTCTTAAGTGACAGAGAAACCTGACAAAGGTCTCTTCAATACCAGAGTGACAGTCCCTCTCTTCACAGAAATTAGAGTTTAATAATAATTTGAGTAAGATACATCTATAAATGATTATTACACTAATCAGAATATAATCAGTGCATAGAAGAAGTCCAGGTAAAGTATGATGATAAATGAGTGAGAAAGAGGAAGATTATTTCTAGTTAAGGGATGGGTGAAGATAGGAAGTGGGAAGGGCTTCATGGAAGAGCTAGGGATTCTTAGCTGGATCCTTAGGCTTTGAGGGATAGGGATTTCAGGTGTTTAGGAATTTGGAGCAACAGTGAGACAAAAAACAAAGAAGCAATGCAGCTCAGAGCAAGATGGGCAACACTGAGTTGTTCAGTTTGGCTGGCGCCTAGAACAGAATAAAAGTTTAGCTAGGTTTAGTGGGAAACTAAACTACTGCAACAGTTCAGGTGAAAGATGATGGCAAATCCAAGTGGACAGGAGGAGAGAGACATGATAGATATTGTGAAAAAGAATTGATAGGATATGTGATGGGACAGGGTGAGATGTTAGGGGTAAGGAAGAGGGAAGGTTAAAGACAATTGAAGTTTCACATCTTCATAGGTTTAGATATGACTCTGAACTGCTGAAAGAATAATACACAAACTGATTCCAAAGTGATATTGCTTGGTCCAATTCAAAGGGTAATTGTTAATGGTTCAATGTCAACTCAGAAAGAGTGCCCCAGGGATCAGTGACTGACCTCATGCTGTTAACATTTTTATCAATGTATGTTTAACCTGGGAATCTGTTTTGCTTGACAATGCATATTTGTTTTAGGGATTCTGGTTTTCTTTCTTTCTTTCTTTTTTAATGGGAGAGAGATATAGGAGAGTAAGAAAATAAATGCTTATTATTTGGAGGAAAAAACTTTAAAAGTTTAACAATAACTGAGATACATGCATAGATGGCATGATTATAAGATTTGCAGATAGCCCCAAATAAGGAGAAATAATTAGCATGCTGAAATAAAGGATGCAAAAAAAAAAAATTTTGATACCTAAAACATCAGATTGAATCTAATAAGAAAAAAAATTATAAAAGGAACAATATTGCATAGGGGGGTGAAGTCAGAGAAGTTTGACTGAAAAAATATCAAGCGGTTTTAGTGGACTGCAAACTCAATATGTGCCAGAAATGTGAACTGGCCATTAAAAAAAAACTAAAGCAATTTTAAACTGCACTGAGGGGCATCCTTCCATGAATGAGGTGATGCTCCCTCTGTACTCTGCTCTTTCGAGACCACATCCAGAGTTTTGTTTATAGCTCTTCAGGGCCATAGTTTAGAAAAGACACTGATAAGCTGGAGAGCATCCATATTGATCCTTATAATAGTCCTGTTAAAAACAGAATAGAAGGCACAGAATAAATTTAAAGCAATAGGGGTTTGAGTTAGATATGAGAAATAACACCCTGACTGGGAAGGCAGCACAATACAGTCAAACAAGAGCTATGTTTGGAGAAGAAAAACCTGGGTTTTTATCTAGCTCTACCATTGTGTTATCTAGGGTAAATTGCTTAATATCTCTGAAGCCATTTCTTCATGAATAAAATAAAGGGGTTGGAATTATATGGCTGCTGAGGCCCCTTCCAGGATGAGATTTATGGTCCTCTGATCAGATTTTCTTCATGGAAAATGTGGAGAGAATGTTTTGCCAAGGAAGATTTAGCAGTCTCCTTTTCTAGAGATTTTAAAGGAGAGATAGTATTTAAGGATGCCTTAAGGGAAGAATTGCCCAGAGGCAGGGCCACAGCGTCTGAATAGGGAATCTTAGCTTTTCAGATCCGTAAAAGATCTTAAGAGATCATCCTAACTCAAACCCCTTATTTGGTAGAGATGAAGTTTAAATCCAGAGAGAAGAGAATTATCCAAGAGAATACAGGTAACAAGAAAGCAGCAGAGCCAAGATTGAAACCAGGTTCTTTCACTCTAAATCCATAACACTTTGCTTTAGAACCCACTCAATGAAAGTTATGTTCTATTTTTGAAGAGCTGGGAATGACAGGGGACATTTCATACTTGGGCAGATCAGAGTTATTCAGCCACCTACACTACCAAAAATGGCAATAAAATTTTATGACTTAGAATTTACCCCTAAGGATTAGTGTTGGAGTTAGAAAAATGGTATGAAAGGACACAAATACTTAAAACGATAGTTGCCATTTACATACAAATTATTGATTGACTTAGGGTTTGCAAATCAACATTTCTTCTTTTATCCTTACAACCACATTGTGGAGGTGTTATACTAACCCTCTTTACAGATGAAGAAACTGAGGCTCAGAGACTTTCCCAGAGTAATGAAATAAGTTCCAGAGGTGCAATTCAAACTGAAAAAAAATTTTTTACAATCTACTTTACAAAGTAGGAGAAAGCACAATGACTGCCAAGCATTGTTTGTGTGCAATACCAACACCATCAATACCAATTATTGACTAACAATGTTGAAGGGCAGATAAATCCTAAAGCCAAGAACACCAAAACCCCACACCACCACCAAAAAAAAAAAAAAAATTACAAAAACAAAAATTACCAGCCCAGTTTCCATGTGGAAGGGAGCAATGCTCTTGGAGAAATAGTCACCATGCATGTCACTAGAAAAACCAAGAGCCAACCACCTGCCATCTCTAGGATAGGCAAGCTGTATGAAGACCTATGTTGAAGAAAATTCTTATCACCATTGATCAGCCTTGGCATTGTCAGATGGTTCAAGATCATAAACAGATGTTTTATAGTTCTATTATAGAACAACATATTAAAGAATATGCCTTGACTCTAGATCTTATAGATCACTAGGCCCTTCTATCTAACTTGTAATTGAAGTCTCCTTTATATATATATATATATATATATATATATATATATATATATATATATATATATATATATATATATATATATATTTTTTTTTTTTTTTTTTTTTGGTCTCAGGGATTATTCCACTTTTTCATTTATATTATCAGTGTCTAGCTCTGTGCTATACCCATAGTAAGAACTAAGTGCTTTTCATTCACCCATTCTTTCACTGACTAAGGCAGAATCATGGACATTTTAGGATGGCACTCATAAAGGAAGGGTATTCTCTATTCAAAAGGCATAGGATAA
Source organism: Sminthopsis crassicaudata (assembly GCF_048593235.1). Classification (NCBI taxonomy): domain Eukaryota; kingdom Metazoa; phylum Chordata; class Mammalia; order Dasyuromorphia; family Dasyuridae; genus Sminthopsis; species Sminthopsis crassicaudata. Next base: position 277,908,630 of record NC_133620.1, on the reverse strand, counting down.
ATAAAAAGGGAAGCAGAATAACACTATAAATTAAGATGATATGCTTAAGTACATTTGAAGGACACACATCTGAAGACATTTGTACAAAGATCAGAGGAGGCAGAAATGCAAGGGATAGTGTCATCAAAGTATATTACAAAACACCTGGACAGAAAGAGGAACCAGATAATAATTTTAGAAAACAGAGAGCAATTGTCTTTATTGTCCTGCGGAGTTCTCAGGGGAAACTGTTTTCTGTAGGACATGGAATTATTAGTGTCTTGCCCTGTTTGAAAGAAAAGAGCTGAATTATGAAGATTAATATAGTCTGCATATTGCCATCTTGAACTTTTAAAAAATGGTATTCTATAAATGATCCAGACATTAGTCATACTGTTACTTATGAATTCCTCAAAGTTTAAATGTAAAAGGCAAATGGAAAATGTATATTTTGATGAGCTAGGGAGTTATTTTTTGAAAGTCAACTTTAAAATGAATTTCAGCATAGCTAAATCTGCTGAATACACTGAAACTTTAGAGTGTAATCCATGTTACTTTTCTGTGTAGGTTTTTATCAGAAATTATCATCAGTTCAGAGTTGGGGAAGGAGAGAGGAGGGACATCTTGGTTTCATTCTTGAGGGATGTCCAAAAATAGATTTTTTTCTTCTCCAGAAGTTGATTCTATTTTCTAAATTTGGTTAAAGGAGAGTTTTAAAGTGAATAGCAGTGCTTCCATTATAAAAGAAAAAAGATAAAAAACACAAGAAATTAAAAGAAGGGAGTTGAGCTAGGAGATCTCAGAAGTTCTTCACAGCTCTGACATTCTATGGTAAAGCTCTAGATTCTGCAAAAAAAAAAAAAAAGAAAATTCTATTTCTAACCATCAATACACACACACACACACACACACACACACACACACACACACACACACACTCTATATTTCTCAAGTTCAGATTTTTGTTTTTACTCTGGATAAACTCAAACTCTCATTTTTAGTTCAGGATAATAATAATAGGTAACATTTTAAGGTTTACTCATCTTATAACAACCCTGGGAGATAAGTACTTTTATTATTCTTATTTTGTAGACAAAGAAACTAAGACAGAAAGAGGTTAAGTGGCTTCTCCAGAGTAACACAACTAGTAAGTATATGAAGCAGGATTTGCATTCCTATCTTCCTGTTTCCAAATCCAGCATTCTATCCACCTCATCACCTAGTGACCTGATGATGGGAGTGTGGATGGAGGTATGGAAAAGAAGCATTACCCCCCAAACCCCAGGGTGGGAAGGGAAAAAAAAAAAAAAAAGCTAGGAAATTTGGAACTGAAGTTCTTTGTTTTTTGTTTGTTTGTTTGACCTCCTTTCTTTTGTCCCCGAGTCTATTCTGTGCGATAGGAGAAACAAAATTTGAGATGGGAAAATATAAAAAAGGATTTCCATTCATATGTTTTCAAAGATTCATGGGAAAATTACTGGGCCATTTCCTAATTACTAGCCCAAAGTATAAAAGTTCTTAAATAAAAGACTAGTAAGAAAGATGTGGTCCTATGAAAAATAAACATCAATGAAGCATTGGGGTATTTAAGGAAGATCAGTCTGGCATCAATCAACATGGCAAATGAACCAGAGAGGTCACAGAGAAGAAAGGATGAATCTATAGGAAATTTCAAAGGAAGCTTTAATAACATTGGATTGCTTGGATATAAGAGATGAAAAAGATGCCCTAGACAGTAATAATTTTTAAAGTTTCTGGTCTATTGCTGGGGAGATGATAACCAAAACAAAAATAGCCCTCTCTGATCATGGCACATTTTTTTCTCTCAATTTTTTTCTCTTTCCCATTCCTCTTATCCCTTAAAATGGGTGAAGGGGGTGGTTATGCTCTTCCACCAGTTGGAAAAGTTTCTCATCTCCAAGGAGGAAGAAGATTTCCAATACATGGCCAATTATTGCAAGCTTAAATGGCCATGCCTTGTTCTTATCCTCCATTCCCTTATCCTACCTTATTAGGAGAGAAAATAAAGAAAAGGTTGTAGGAAGAAGCAGAGTCAAAGAGAGGCTTCCTTCACAAGACTGAACTGAAATCATCAAAACAGCTTTGAGATAGCCAAAAAAAAAGGTATATGGGGGGAGAATGATGAGGAATAGTAATGAGATCCATATCACTGAGGGAGAAGAAGAGAAGGGAAGAAAAAAACTTATGCTACTAGTCCAGCCACAGGCTAATCAATGTCAGTCTAAGTAAAAATATCCAAGTTTCAATTATTCAGTCATTAAACATTTATTAAGCTTCTACTGTGTACAATATATTTCGCTAGAAACTTACAAAGATTAAACCAAAAAAAAATCCTTATTCTCAAGGAATTTATATTCACTTAATAGAGTGAAATAATGTGTATACATATATAATACAAAATACAAGGAGAGTACCTACAACAAAATGATTGGGGGGGCACTAGTAACTTGAGAGAATTGGGATATGGCTCTTGTGGGAGATGTTATTTGTGCTTAACTTTAAATGAAACTGAGGATTCTAAGAGGGAAACTCAAGAATGGAGAGAATTCTAGACAAGAGGAAGAACCAATAAAAGGCATACAGACAGCAGATAAAATGTTGTGGAGGAGGCACCAAAAACTGTTCAAAGATGGTTTCACAGCAGAGCACCTAAAGAAAAGTAATATATAATGAGCCTGGAAAGACAGACTAAAGAATATGGAGGCAGTGGGAAACCACTAGAACTTTTTGAGCATGGGATAGATGATTTGACTCCAGAAAATATTCTAGGAACTACTACAGTGGTCTGGAGAAAGTAAGCCCTGATTCAATGACTTTCCCAGAGTCTTGGTTTTGGATCTGTTGAATTTGAGATGCTGGAATATCTGTAAAGAGTATTCAATATACTTGATAGTAGGACAGAAAAATATTTTCAAAAGCGTAAGTTTTATAGCATATATCTCTGTGATCTCAGAGAGGATGATTAAACATATCATGAGCACATCATCAAAAATCTACAGTTTCCAACAGACAGTCACGAGTCTGTCAAAAAGGAGACTCAGCTCCCAGATGCCAGTAGAACTCATCGACTTAGTGCAGTGACTGGAAGATATTATCTGAGTAGAGCACTCAGGAAAGAGAAATGTAGAACCTGAGCATCATCACCAATCCTGCCTCTTGTGCTAAAGTTTAGAAAAGCACAAAAGTTAGCCCTGACAAGACATGCTGAGATTCCCTTACAATCCATGTTTCAAGAATCTATTTCTAGCCCTATGAAAAGATGCTCCAAGTCATTATTAATCAGAAAAATGCAAATTAAGACAACTCTGAGATACCACTACACACCTGTCAGATTGGCTAGGATGACAGGGAAAGGTAATGCAAAATGTTGGAGGGGATGTGGGAAAACTGGGACACTGATACATTGTTGGTGGAATTATGAACAAATCCAACCATTCTGGAGAACGATTTGGAACTATGCTCAAAAAGTTATCAAACTATGCATATCCTTTGATCCAGCAGCGTTACTACTGGGCTTAGATACCAAAGATATATTAAAGAAGGGAAAGAGACCCGTATGTGCAAGAATGTTTATGGCAGCCCTTTTTGTAGTGGCCAGAAACTGGAAACTCAGGATGTCCATCAATTGGAGAATGGCTGAATAAATTGTGGTATATGAATGTTATGGAATATTATTGTTCTGTAAGAAATGACCAGCAGGATGATTTCAGAAAGACCTGGGAGACTTACATGAACTGATGCTGAGTGAAATGAGCAGGACCAGGAGATCATTATATACTTGAACAACAATACTATATGATGATCAATTCTGATGGAGGTGGCCATTTTCAACAATGAGATGAACCAAATCAGTTCTAATAGAGCAGTAATGAAATGAACCAGCTACACCCAGTGAAAGAACTCTGGGAGATGACTATGAACCACTACATAGAATTCCCAATCCCTCTATTTTTGTCTGCCTGCATTTTGGATTTCCTTCACGGGTAATTGTACACTATTTCAAAGTCCGATTCTTCTTGTACAGCAAAATAACTGCATGGACATGTATACATATATTGTATTTAATTTATACTCTAACATATTGAACATGTATTGGTCAACCTGCCATCTGGGGGAGGGGAAGGAGGGGAAAAATTGGAACAAAAGGTTTCGCAACTGTCAATACTGAAAAATTACCTGTGCACATATCTTGTAAATAAAAAGCTATAATAAAAATAAGAAAGACGTAGTAGTAGTAGAAGAAGAAGAAGAAGAAGAAGAAGAAGAAGAAGAAGAAGAAGAAGAAGAACAAGAAGAAGAAGAAGAAGAACAAGAAGAAGAAGAAGAAGAACAAGAAGAACAAGAAGAAGAACAAGAAGAAGAACAAGAAGAAGAAGAAGAAGAACAAGAAGAAGAAGAAGTTTTGACCTATTTAAATGATCTTTTGGTTTTGGGGAAGACACTAGGAAGACAGAAGGAAAGAGAGCAGAATCAAAAAAACTGTATTAAAAGGGAGTTCATAAGTCATAGTGACCATACAGCTTTTGCATACCTCCTCCATTACGGGGAAACTCACAAAGGTCTTCTTATATATAAAATAAGGGATTAAATCTTGCAGCTCTAATTCTATCATCCCCAAACAGCCATTCTTCTTTAGGATAGCTTTGATTATTAAGAAAATTTATTTTACATCAGCCCTAACTTTATAACTTTATACTTCTTTACAACTTCTACTCATTACTCCAAGTGATCTTCTAGGGTCAAGCAAAAAAAAAAAAGTCAAATAATTTCTCTTTCTTGTGATAACCCCTCAAACACTTGAAGAGAGATATCTTGATCTCTCTAAACTTTCTCTTCTTTAATATAAACTTCCTTCTTAATCCTCATATGACATAATAATTAGGCTCTTCATCATCCTGGTCACCTTCATTTGGATTGTAACAAACTTATCAATATGCTTCATAACAGTGGTGCCCAGAATGGAACCCAATGCTCTAGGAGCAGTCTTACCAGAATATATGGAGACTCTCACCTTCTTGTCTCAGATGCTGTTTCTCCCATAATGCAGTTTGAATTGCCTCGCTTTTTTCCCCCCACTACTATGCTATTCTGTGGATTTTAATCAGGTTTATAACCCACTAGAAGATTCCCATCTTTTTCAGAGGAATTGTAATCTAGCCACATGTCCCCAGTCTTGGACTAGTGAGGTAAATTTATTGAATCAAAGTACAGACATACATCATTTTATCATATTTTACTTCATGGAACTGCACAAATATTGCATTTTTTAAAAATACAAATTGAAGATTTGTAGAAACCATGTCTTGAGCAAATCTATCAGCATCATTTTTTCCAGCAGTCTGTAGTTATATTATGTCTCTGTGTCACATTTTGGTAATGGTCGGTGGTCTTTGATGTTACTGTTATAATTATTTGGGGGTCCCACAAATCACATCCAGATAAGGCTGTGAACTTAATGGAGAAATGCTGTATATTTTCTTTTTCACCAACTACCCATCCCTGTCTCTCCATCTCTCCTCAGACATCCCTATTCCCTGAGACATAACAATATTGAAGAATATTACATAAACTTAGTTGATAAGGCAGTGATAAGGTTTGAGAAGATTGCATCCAATTTTGAAAGAAATTATACTGTGGACTCAATTGATGTGGCATATTTCATAGTTGTGTATTTTAAGAAACTGCCACAGTCAATCCAACCTTAAGCCACCACTACCCTGATCAGTCAGTTGTCATCAACATTGAGATAAGACCCTGCACCAGCAAAAAGATTACAATCCTCAAAAGGTTCAGAAGATGGTTAGTATTTTTTTTTTAGCAATTAAGTCTTTTTAATTAAGATATGTACATTGTTTGCATATATTATACAGTTAAAGATCATAGTAAAATATATACATAACTTTTATGTAAACTGGGGAATGAAAACTTTTGTGTGCCTCACCTTGTTGCAATATATGCTTTATTGTAGTGATTTGGAACTGAACCAACAATATCTCTGAGATATGCCTATACAAGATGCTACACTTATTGCCTATGAAACTTCATCTTCTTCAGCTCACTCTAATAATCTAGCCTAGGGAGATCTTTTTGCACTGAAAGCTTTAAGCAGGACACTGTGGTCTAAAACGGTTCATTGTCAAGTGTCAGTTTTACTCAGCATCTTTTTACTATGTGGACCACATAGGATGGCAACAGGCTATGAGTAGGTACTCCTTGTGTGTGCAGAACCACTATATCACTTAGCCACACCCAAATTCTGGTTGTAAGACTGTGGATATTTTTAAGATCTAGCAATTACTAATGGATATTTGTAAAAGGAAAACCCTTCCAACATGGTAAAATCCCTCAATGATTTGCCTCTGGTTTTAATTTGGATACCTAATTTGAGGAAATCTCAAGCAAAAGGATAAAAGAGAAACTTTAAAAAAAAAAAAGGTGCCTTATACAAAAGGAAGAGTATGGATTTAATCCTTGGTTAACTTCTGGATAGCAAAGGAATGAGACCATCTTGTATATGTACCAATTTAGGCTTGGTGCTATACACTGGTACTGGCTTGGATGATGTAGGTTTGTTTCCAGAAAGTGAGACTGTTAGAAGTCTAACTCATGCACCTTACTGGGGGTGGGGGGAAGGAGGGGAACTCACTGACATTGAGACACACTTATAACCTCCCTCCCACTTGAGGAGGAATCAGGATCTCTAATTCAGGAAAATGCAATGGAGAGCATAAGATTCTTCAAAAAAAGGATCTTTGTGGAAATATAACACTAAGCCAATCCTCTATAAGAGTTGAATTGGGTTGACTGGAAATAGATTCAGGTATAGGATAATAACATATATGTAAAATAATAGCTCTTTCTTCAATAGAGAAGTAATCAAAGGATAGGAACAAACAGTTCTCAAAAGAACCACCTCAGACTATTAAGAAGTTACTTAAGAAAGAATGCTCCAAATAATCAAAAACCAAAACCGAACAGAACAAAAAAAAAAAAAAAATGCAAGCATATCACATCATAACAACTCATCAAAAATGCATCTTAACTCCAAACTTTTATCTCACACTCAGCAAATTGGCAAAGATGACAAAAGATAGGAATAACCTGTTTGAGGAGCTATGGAAAGCCACACATCGTTACGCATTATTTGTGAACTGAGAATTGGTCCAACCATTCTAGAAAGCAATTTTGAATCATACAACAAAAGTTACTAGCTGTGGTACCGTTTGACCCAGGGGGTCCACTTTTAGGCATATTTCCTGAAGGAGGTGGATAATAAAGGAGAGGTTCCCTACAGACTATATGTATAGCATTTTTTTGTAGTAGCAAAGAACTGGAAATGAAGTAGATGTTCATTGATTGGGGAAAAAATAAGTTGTGATACGTGGATATAATGAAATATTACCACATCATAAAATTATGACTATGATGAATATAAAGAATTGGAAAATTTCTAAGAATTGATGCACAATAAGAAGTAAGAAGAACCTGGAAAACAATATATATGATGACTACAACAACTTAAATGAAAAGACAACAAAATAACTGAAAATTATGATGAACAAGCTTCTTCCCAAAGAAGAAATATGATAATATGAAAAGGCATTTCTCTTCTTTATAGTGGTATAGTATTAATAAGTGTGGAACCCTATAGATACTGTTAGACTTCTTGATAAGTTGTTTACTTTTGCTAAACAGTATTTTCTCCCCTTTTAAAAAATTCATTATTGCAGTAGATGGCTGATAAGGTGGGGGGAGGAGGTGCAGCATAGAAAATATGGATGATATTAAATAAAATATCAATAAATTATATTTAAAAGAATATATAGAACTATTTTATTTTTATATGATACCCCCAGTACATACAGTGAAAGACAAATTGTGATTTCTTACCAAATGCTTGTTGAATTATTGAAATATTGAATATTACAGCTGACCAAAGAGAAGGGATATAAATACAAAGAATTGAGTCTGGCCTGGTTGGAACTAAACTACCATTATAGCATGAAAGTCAGTTAATGAGCATTTATTGAAGACCTACTATGTGCCAGGCAGTATGCTAAGGGCTAGGATACAAAGAAAGGTAAAAGACAGTCCTTGTTCTCAAAGAACTTGAAGCCTGAAAGAAACTGAAACTGCCTAATGGAATACTATGTTAAATAAATGGAGTACTATATTAAATCACAGAAGACCCCATGCAAGGGTTAAGAAGGAAATTGGTACTACCCAAGCTTACTAATCAATGGCAATAAAAAGTCTCCATCATGACCTGGAATATATGGATCTAAAGAAAACTCAGTATCTGGTACAGAATGAATCATGTCAACCAGAGTGGCTAAGGAGATACAATAAAAATATGAGCTTTCTGGAAAATGTGTTCAAAGGTATTGGGCTGGCCACTTTATCAACTTATATGGAGAGCACAGTCAATGGCAAACCTTTGACACTTCTGGGAATTGGCTTCTTGTCTTCGGAGAGAATCAGGGAGACACAATATTCCAGTACTAGTTGGTCACCATATCTGACATAAATAGTCCTACAAAATCTAGGATTAGTCCTTCTGTGGTGGCCACAGTGATGGGAGAGAAGCATTTTTAAATTTTCTGGGTAATTGGATCAGGATTAACACTTTGAGAGCAAATTGTTTAGGGAAGCACTTGATCTGGAGGAATGAAGGAGTCTAGAACCATTCCCAAACGTTCCTAGAAGGATCAACTGAGCTAGCATGTGACATCTCTAATATATGTCTATATAATGGCAGGAACAGTGTCACAAAATTTATTCTGATATTTAAGTGACAGTTGATTGATCTGAGTTTTGAAAAATCATAGGATAGAGATCCTCTTGCTGATAGTCAATATATCACAAGACTGAGATAAGTGAAAGTTATAAGAAACAAACCATGTAGGTATAGATCACAGAGTCAGGGATCTAGAGATTGAAGGGAACTTAAAGGTAATCTAGTTCAATCAGTTCATTTTATGAATAAAGAAATTGAGAACTGAGAGAGTTGTGATTTGCCCAAAGGCACACAGTGGCCAAGCTGTGTTCTTTAGCTGGGTCCTTATCAAAAGTGAGATGGGAAAGTCCATGACAAATGAAGGAGAAATAAAGGAAATTATTAAAAACTATTTTGCCCACTATAGACTAATAAAATGAAATAAAAGAATACATGTAAAAATATAAAGTATTCAATTAACAGTATTAGAAAAAATAAATTTAAATACAGTATTGGAAAAAAGAAATAGAACAAGTCATAAACAATATCAAGTCCTTTGATTCCATAGCTATGGCTTCTAAATGAAGAATCTATCTGTCAGTCAATAAGCATTTATTAAGCTCCAACTATGTGCAAGGCACTGGATAAGTATTGAATAGATGAAAAAAGACAAAAGAGAGCCCCTGTCTTCAAGGAGCTCACAATTGAATGAAGGCTGTAATGATGCTCCAAATTTAGAGGAAAGGAAGGAAGGAAGGAAGGAAGGAAAGAAAGAAAGAAGGAAGGAAGGAAGGAAGGAAGGAAGGAAGGAAGGAAGGAAGGAAGGAAGGAAGGAAGGAAGGAAGGAAGGAAGGAAGGAAGGAAGGAAGGAAGGAAGAAAAAAAGGAAGGAAGAAAAAAAGGAAGGAAGGAAGAAAAGAAAGAAGGAAGGAAGGAAGAAAAGAAGGAAGGAAGGAAGGAAGGAAGGAAGGAAGGAAGGAAGGAAGGAAGGAAGGAAGGAAGGAAGGAAGGAAGGAAGGAAGGAAGGAAGGAAGGAAGGAAGGAAGGAAGAAAAGAAGGAAGGAAGGAAGAAAAGAAGGAAGGAAGGAAGGAAGGAAGAAAAGAAGGAAGGAAGGAAGGAAGGAAGGAAGGAAGGAGGAAAGGAGGGAGGGAGGGAGGGAGGGAGGGAGGGAAGGAAGGAAGCTGTACAAAGACAATGTATCCTAGTCACTTGATTTCCCTAGGGGAACTGTTTGGACCACCCAGAGAAAAAGAGCCAAAGAATCTGGCCCAGTAAGGGCCCCATCAATGTGTTTCAGCCAGACAGCTGTCTCTAGAGGAGATCTAGTGTGGGGGTGGCACAGATCCAGATTCTGAGGAAGATAAAAAAAATCATGGTATAATATTTAGGTCTATGGAAGACCTCCAGAGTTGTAGAATACAACTACTATGATGGGAAAGAAGCTTAAAAGCCTATAGGTAACCACATTGATGTCTGCTACACTTCTAAGGCAGCTCTTAAGGAGGGCGGAGGACTGCTGAGGTGACTCCTTCCCAGACACAGACCTCTAGTTATAGAATAAGGAAAGACTTCAGGCATCACTGACAGTACAGCAGTGTTCAGGGGCCCAAAGTAAAATGACTACCTATGTACCTGGAAACAGCTTCATCTTCTAGGATGATAGGGAGACAGAACATCCAGAAGTGACAAGTCACTGAAGTGCCTGAATTATCCAGAGAGTGTCCGGTCTAACAGCTGCTAGCCTAAGGGATAGAGCAGTGAGGATTTCATACAGACACTTTGCAGGTGCCCACTGGCGCTGGCAAGCAGACTGCCTCAGAGAGAGATGTAAGTGATTGGTGGCACGAATGTAGAAATCGCAGTGTTTGGTTTTGCAGGCATAAACTCTGTGTACTGTGAATTTATGATATGCAAAGCCACGACTATGTATCACATAGTATATAGTATCTGATTTAATTTGAAAGGACTGAAAAGTTTTGGGAGAGGAAATGCCATTCGTTCCTGGGGATTCTCTTTCACCTTCTTCTAAGTTTATTTAGGACCAGAGTGACAGTCTGATGCTAAGTATACTAGCATGCTTATAATAATAGAAAAGATACCTGGGGATGGGCATAGGAATAGATAAAAGGAAAGAAAAAAGGGGAAAAGCTGGAGAACCTGGAGCAGTGGGGCCAGGGAGGCAAGAAGAACATTTTAGGCTTTGGTCCCTAGTTTTGCAACAGGTGGATGGATGGCAGTGAAAGCCTGAGATAAGTGGAGCTGGGGAATTCCAAGAAGAATGACAGAAAGAAAAAGAGATTCTCCTCCCTGCCCCCATACCCACTGAATCCCAAGAACAGTAGACAAAGGATTTGAGATGGGGGTGGGGTGAAGGACACTGTTAGAGAAGCCCTTGTACTGGAGCATATGTGATGGGGGTTTGCCTGCACCTTTTGGGGGGAGGCAATGGCTATTCATCCAAATATAGCTGCTCTTTTTCCATAAAACTTGCTCATGTAATATATGTAAGGAATTTGCAGCACTGTTTAAATGTTAGTTATCATTGTTATGGTGAACATTATTCTTGAAAATGAGGAATAAGTAGATCTCACTCTTCTGCGGGGTAAGTGCCATGTAGAGGTTTCTCTGGTTTTCCCGGAAAGGGAATCTGAGCCAAGAAAAGTGAGAAAAATCCCCTCCACCCTTAAACATACTTGGACCCTTCATACCATAAGAGCCTCTGACACAAGGGTTACATTTGCTTCCATTTAATTCTTTAGTAAAGCTTTTTAACCATGACCATGTCTCGGGTGAATTAGTGGGAGGAGGGTTTGCAGACTCAGAGCCAGAAGAGTTGGGGAAATGGTCATATTTCCTTCTGGACACGGGATCAGGGGATTAAGAGCTGGAAGAGACCTTGTTTGTTTCTTCCTTCTTTTAAATGTCCTTCTGTAATTCTGTGAGCCACATGTTATTGACCCAGTGGAATATAGGGATTCTAGGCTCCAAACCCTTCATTTTACAGATGAGGGGATATTACTTGATTAGTGCCTTGCTGTTAACAAGTAGGATTCAAACACCAGGATTCAAATTGGAATTCTCTCTTTCCAAACCCAGTATTTTCCCTGCTACCCACATGGAGTATCTAGGGATGATGACAAAGGTATTCTTCATTCATCCAATACTACAAATATCACAGAAGAAGGGGAAGGGGGACATATCCCTTCGAGTGGGAAAGTACCTTATTTTCCACTTTCCTTGATTCTCCTCTATACCATACCCTGCTATGCCTACAAGTCTCCCCTTTTCCTAGCATGGCGGGAGGATGGAGGAGGAGGGATTATGGATGATGTAGAGGAAGAGGGATGTGACTGGGTAGAGAGGAGGGGGAAGGGACTGAGGGTGGGGGGAGAGGAAAGGAAGAATGTCCTCATTTCACCCAGCTGCATCTGCCCGCACCTGCTCAGCCCAGAAGCGGGAGAAAACAAGAGCTCTGGGTATGAATGAAATGCAGCCCCTCCCCCAGCTTACAGCCTTCACTCTTCCCCCTCACACTCTCTGTAGCATCGGTATAACTGACAGGAAAACCTTGAATGAGCTCAGGTGGGGAGGGGTTGGGGTAAGGAGAGAAGCAGCTGTTTCTCTATGGGAGGCAGGAGCTCCCTGAGAGCCCTCTGGCCATGGCCTTGACATTCACTTCAATGAACAAATCTTAATGTGAAACTGGGTCAAGGTTGCTGTATTTTGTTCAGTCTAGAATCGGAGACCTTTGCAAATGGCAGCTCACTGGATCACAGACTTTTAGCTGGGAGGAAGCCCAGAGGTCTTCCAGCTCAACCCTCTTGCTTCTCCCACTCATTTGATAAAGAAGGAAAGAATAGAAAAGTAGGAACCAGAATCTGACCCAGATGCTGACCCCAAAGTCAGCATTCTGGTCCCACTTCCTTGCCAGTCCCAGCCCATAGGTTTCTCTTTTTACCATTTTCCACCAAGAGTCCATCCCACACAATGGAGGTCTTCTCCCAGGTCTTTTTATGTTTTAGACACAAGTGTTGTCTATCTCCTTCTTGCCACATAGTCATTTTCTTCTTTTCTTAATCCTCTTTTTACTCAAGGATATCTCTTATGAGCCTATCTCAACATCCTAAATGTAACTAGTTCTGTGAAAATACAATTTTTGTAGTTTTGTAAAACAATACTGCTAATTCTATTGTAACTATGTTAAAAATGATAAGTTCCTGGACAGCTAAAATTTGAACTATAATTGATTTTTTAAAAATAATAACACTAAACTATAAGAAGATTGTGTTAGTTTACTAGCTTAACAGATCTGGGGGTTGAAGACCCAGGCACACTAAATCATTAGAGGGACCCCTAAAGTTTCCAGTCTAGGAAATCATTTGTTGTACTCTAGAAAAGAGACAATATTTATTTACTCTTTGGAAATGACTTAAGATATTTTCTATTTTCTAGTCAAACTAGATAACTCACTGTCTCATTCTGTTCCTATCCATGATCATATTGTCTCTCATTCATGGGACAGCTCCCAACTTCTTAAACTGTGGTTTGTGGTTATAGATCTTGTAACTGAATATAGGGGCTCTGGAATTATGATTTATTATCAGTAAATGCTGAACTTATTTTATATACTATATATTCGGGCTCGTGTAAAAATTTCTCAGAGGAAAAGGGGTCTCAAGTGGAAAAAGTTTAAGAAGCCCTGGAATAATCCCTTCCTCCCCAAGCAAGCAATTCAAAGTTTTTCCTTGCTTCAAGGACCAACTTATGAAATGTTCCCTGATTTTTAAAGTTGTATTATAGTTATTTGTGTATGCATTTTGCTCCCTAGATAGACTAAAAGCTCCTTGAGGGCAGGGATTTATCTTTAGCTCCTCTCTCTGTACAAGGTAAGTACTTTATGTGTATTATATCGTATTGAATTGAATTGCATCTAAATCCTTCCTGCTGAAATTTAAAGCTATTTTCTGTTTTATTTTTAGAGAAGACCAAAAATTGTAGCATTCATTTATTTATCCATGGAATGACCATTTAGCATGCTTTCACTGCATGTTCAGCTTGGGGCTAAACCCTGTGTATAGGGGATATTAAAGGGGAAAATAATTCATTTCCTATTCTTTAGGAACTTAAAGCTTGATTAGGAAAACATATAGGTATGAAACAAGACAATACAAAACACCTTATTTGTAATAGGATTATAGGTTTAGAGCTAGAAGAGACCTTAGAGATCATTTAGTCTACATTGTTCATTTTACAGATGAGAAAACTGAGGTCTAGAGAGGTTTTGACTTGCCTAAAGTCATGCAGATACTAAGTGGCAGAACTGAGATTTGAACCCATGGTCCTCTAACTTTTAAATCCCTACTTTTCTCAGCATACCATATTGGGGGTTTTTCTTTCTTTCTTTTTAAATTTTCAATAGTAATTTATTTTTCCAAATACATGTAAAGATAGTTTTTAGCATTCATTTTTTTGTAAGACTTTGTGTTCCAGATTTTCCTCTGTCCCTCTCTTAACTTTCCTCTTTCCCAAGACAGCCTGTTATAGGTTAAATATTATATATATATATATATATATATATTATATATATGTGTATATATATATATATATGTGTGTATATATATAATATATATATATGTATATGTATATATATAATATATATTATATATATGTATGTATATATATATACATATATATATGTTAGAATCATAAAGTGCAAAGTCAGTGTGTTTTGCTAAGAGATAACAGAATAAAAAAGTGAGCATAGATCATCTTAAAGTGAGATTGAATTTTGTTCATTCCAGCCTCCCTCCCAGTCCTCAACATTCCAACTGGAGCTTAGAGAGTAGAATTGGAGGAAGTGCCTGAACTCAATTTTCAAGGAGGCAATGAATCTGGACTGAATGCAGCAGTGATCATAATTTAGGAGAGGGGGAATAGTGCCTTGGCTAGAGTGAGAAAGGAGGAGCCCTAACACAAGAATAAGAAGGAAAGGAGATGGGGATAATTTGATTAGGATTGAGGAGGAGGGCATTATTACAAATTATTATTAATGAACATCATTAATAATAATTAGTAATTTGGATGATGTGCAGTGAGCAAACTGGAGTCATAGAAGGTTCTTTAGTAAGGGAGGATTCCCTTGATAAATAACCCTTTATTAACTTGAAGATTACCATGAAGCCCCTCAGCATTTTTCCCTCAGGCCTTAATAATGCTAGTTCCTTTAGCTTTTTGTTTACAGGTCTCACTTGCTTCCTTTTCTGGCTCTGTGGTTCAGTGTTTTTTTGTCTTAGGCCCATGTTCCTCTGAAGTTTATAGAATTCAGAAATAGACATGAAACTCAAGTCCTGAATGAAATTTGGGTAAAACTTCTTGATCTCTACCTCCCAATATTTCTCCCTATACTATCAACATTTCACCTTCTTTTTAAAATGTGGCCAGTACTGGTTTGTAATAAAGAAATCTTCTCTGTTCTTGTTTTTTTGGTTTTTTTTGTTTTTAATTAAATTTTATTTTTAAAATTATCAACTTTTTTTCCCCTCTCACTAAGAAAAGTAAAATAAATCTATGGTAATAAATAAGCATAATCAAACAAAAAGTCTTTATATTAGTCAGGTCCAAAAATATGTGCCTTATTCTGTGTTTAACCCATCATCATTCCTTTCTGCTGAGAATGGGTAGCATCCATTATTGGGGGGGGGGGGCGGAATTGTGGTTAAACATTTCATAGATCAGAGTTCTGAAGTCTTTCAAAATTGTTCATTTTTACAATCTAAAGTGGGGCATATGGAAACAACATGTACAAAAATGCTGTATGCAGAACAAATTGGAATAATCAACAAGAGAGAAGATGCTAGAATTAAGGGAGATCAGTGAAGGGAGATTTTAGCTCAGACTTGAAGGAAGCTAAAGAAGCCAAGAGGTACAGCATTCCAGGTAAAGGGATAACCAGTGAAAATGACCAATTGATTAACTAAATGTAATAATAAAATAATTACAAGACTTAGAATATTTATAAAAATAATAAAGTGAAGCACACACCATGTGCTAAGCAATGGGTACGAAGAAAAGAGGCAAAAGATAGTCCTGACCTCAAAGAACTTTAAATCTAATAAGGGAAGACAACAAGCAAACAAATATACACAAAATAAGCTATATATGAGATAAATAGGAAATAATTAAGAGAGGGAAGACCCTAGAATTAAGAGATTCTACTGTATATTGCACAAAACTATTCTCCTGGTTCTGTTCACTTTTACTCTGTATCAGTTCTTACAAATCTTCCACATTTCTCTAAAATTCTTTTTCCTTTTGCTGAAAATATACTCTGCATTCCTAGCTTCTTTGACACCAGACCTCATTTCTCTCTACTCTAGCTTCCCTTTAGTTCAGCAAGTGAATGAATAGGAAAGCTTTTTTTTTTTTTTTAAATTTACATCAAAATACTTCACTCATCCCAGGGAAGGTGTAATCTAGCCAGAATAATAAGATTAGAAATGTCAATAGTAACTAGAATCAGATTTTATCTGCCAGTCTGATTCCCTCTATTTCTAGCATGGAATGGAGAACAAGGAAGGGATAGGGAACAGGAAGGGATACCTGAGATGGTGGCATTTTACAATTTTCATAATCTGCTTTGAAATATAAATTTCTGTCATATTAAGCACAATCTCATTCACACCTAAAAAGAAAATCACATCTAAAGCCAAATATAGATGGTTTTTAGATAATCCACTATTTGGAGTTACCTGCACCTGTCAGCTCTGCTAAGAGTGAAAAATAATAGTGCTATATAACTGGTATATTAATTTTAATAACAGCTCACTTCTAAGGTTTTATGGTTTGCATTTTAAGGTTTACAAAGTACAATTACTGTATGAGCAGAACAAAGATCACTTTCCCATTTTTCTAGTAAGGAATTTCCGAAAGCCAGAGAGCTCCAATAACTTGTACCCAAGATCACATAGCTCTCAATGTCAGGATTCGAAATCCAGCTTTCCTGGCTCCCAGGGCTTTTTCTGTTCTACCGAGCCTCAGCCTGGTATGTGCTACAATTCTAGCTGCTTCTCAGCTAATGTGTTATAGCAGTCCAGCTATTTTTGTGCCCATGTCTCAAGTTTGTCTTCCCCAAGGGGCATCCTTCCCTTGTCCTACCTGTTCTGGAGCTACTCTGAGGCAAGATTTCAAGGGCAAAACCAAACAAACTTTGGGCTCCAGCACCAAAGCTGAGATTCAATTGGGGGAAAGGGGATCTGCTCCCAGAAGCTCTATTTTAGAGATATGGGGTGTGGGTGGGTGGGTGTGTGGTAGGGAGTGAGAAACCTTTTGTTTTTTGGGGAAAAAAGCACATCCAGCAATATTCTCAGCTGCTGCTGCCTCTTGGAGGTTTGGCGGGCACTCACTCCTGTCTCTTTATCCTCCTCTTCTCCTCCTCCTCCTTTTTTCTCTTCCATCTCCTCTTTTTTCTCCTCTGTCTTCCACTTCTTAGGTTTCCCTCTAACGTTCCTGCACCTAATTCTCTCCAGCTCACAACTTTCTCTTCTCATTCCCCAGCTCAGTAAGTACTTTCTCTTGCTCAGTCCACTTCTTTCTCTCCCTGAAACTCCTCCATGGGAGCCCTCCCTCCCCTTCCCAGGGCTTCTCTGCTCCAGCTGTCTCTGCTAATCAATCCTTTGCAGCCATTTCTGTGGGGAGAGGGTTGGCACCAGAGCAGAGGGGAAGGTCCTTGATAAGCAGCTGGAGCCTGGAGCCCCTTGTTCTCAGAACTGGAGTCCCCAAAGGAAAAGACAAGGCAAACCACCCAGAAACTGATAATCAGTCACAAAGCATCAGTTCTCAGCCCTGATCCCTCTCTTAACTCTACTCAAAGGACCTTTTTTTGTGCCTGTGACAATTATCTCCTCACTTCTCAGTCTTGCCTCCTTCCACTAATTCTTCAGGAATCCAGCCCCAATCTTAACTTGCTTACCCTTTGGATCAAACTTCCTCCTCTGCTTCCTAGTACAATTAAGGAGTGGGGAGGGCAAAAGCAGGAGGTGGGGGGGGGGGTCTCAAGAAGGATGGAGAAGCGGTACAGAAATACATGCAAGTATTTTTATACTTTTATAAAGTAGAGAGACAACATAGTGTAGTAGAAGGCTGAGAAGACCTGAGTTCGAATCTGTCTTCTCAGCCGTTTTAGACCCTTGCTTGCAGTATGATCATAGGCATATCATTTTCTGCAATTTCTGCAAGCCTCATCTATAAATGAACAAGTTGGATTGAATGATCTCTGAGTCCCCTTTTTTTCGGAGTTCTGCTCTCTTTGGATTGTTTCCTTTGAAGTGAATGTACTACTTGTCTGCCTCTCCAAATCCTAGTCATTCTTCAAGGCCCAAATACTCTCACAGACTTCTGGAAGGCTTCACTGATTATTTCAGCCCTCACCAATTCCTCCTGTGACCTTATGGTTCACACTATAAAATTAATTCTTATATACAGCCTTGTATCAGTAATGAACACTTCATATATTAGTCTATCTCCTCCTCAGACATAGTAATAAATGTTTCATATGTTATTAGTCTTGTCTGTCTCTACATTCCTTAAGGCCAGGAACTCAATTTTTTTTTTGTTATAAATCCTCCTCCCCACTAGGACCTAGTATAGAACCGAGTGCATACTGATAACATACTTTGTATAGACAGCAATGAAGGAGTTTTGGATGCATTTTCTTATGTAGATAATTATGACATCTCTGGGGATGGCACCATTAGTAATCCAAGAATTATTATCCCCATTTTACAGATGAGGACAGAGCAAGTTTAGGCCATATAAGGTAAAAACTGCCTAACCATTAAGAGCCACCACTTAGATGGCTCTTAAAAAGGTAGAACAGACTGCTTTGGAAGGTAGGGGCTCTCTCCTCACTAGAGATTTTTCAGCAAAGGCTAGATGGCAACTTCTTGGGGATATTGGGGATGGAATTATTATTCAGCCCAGATTGGACAGATTGGACAAGTTAGGTCCCTCCTAACTTGGAAGGCACAGTGATTGTGTGATTCTCCCAGTAATCAGTCAACAAGTTCCGACTTTGGGGTAGGCCCCTTGAGCTAAGAGTTAGAAGTAGTAGGAACTCCACCTGGAGCTGGGATTTGGATCCAGGTATCCTGACCTCAAGGTCTATTCTCTTTGCACCACACCAGGAACTTTCAAAATGTTTATACTGGACTGGACCTTTGAGTTCATTGGTACCGGGAAATCCAAGAGAAAATTGTCATCCATAAGGCAACTTAAGAGTTCTCAAGAGTTAACTGGAGCCAAGGTCACACAGACAGTAATTGTGAGAAGTATTAATTGGAAGGCTGGCTGTCTAGCCATCATATCATTGCTGCTTCACTACTTACTTGTAGAATCAATTCATGATGGGGTCTTGGCCAACTCCCTTCTCTAAAAATAGAGGAGCCCAGTCCAAGCCAGAGAGGTATACCAGATGGCCCCCAGAAGACAAGCCCAAGCCCCACGGAGGAAAGGGGGAAACACAAGACAATCATTTAGTTACCACTTCCTCCTGTGGGGGCCAGTTCACAGTTTATAACGGTGTGCAAGGAGGCGAATACACATATACACACCCACACATACTCACACACACACACTCAGAGCTATTTATTTCCTTTTTAATTGGGCAAATAAAGATCAGCCAAAAACAGGTTCCCTGCAACTGACAAGGTTTTCCCCTCCCCCCCAGGTGTCGACTCAGCACTTGGGGATACAGAGGTTACAGGTGGTTGCCTGTCCGTGTCCCCCTTTCCTCCTCCCAGCCCCCCTCTCCATGCATGTGTGGGTTCGGTTCAGCTTGAGTGTGTGGGTGTGGGTATTTGGAGGGGGGAGAGGTGGTGCTGGAGTAGTGGAGCTCGGGAAGAGGGCATAGTGGAAAATGTTTTCAGGTAAGAAATGGTTCAGGAGTAACAAGGAAGGTACCTCCCCTTAGACAAATAGCTTTCTGCTCTTCCCTTATCTATTATTTCCCCCATTTCCCTCTGACTAAACCTAGAGAGTTAACCTTGTAGTTGAGATGGATGTAGAGAACATGGGAAATTTTAAAAATTATGTATTTGTACAATCAACCCCTGCCCCACCAAAGCCAACCATCCATAGTATGGGAAGTGCCCTGGATACTTTCAAAACTTTTAAAATTCTTATTAACATATTTTGTTTTCATCATTTCCAAATATATCTTTCCCCATCCACTAAACCACATCTTATAACAGAAGAAGAAGAAAAGAAAAAGAAGAAAGATAAGTATAACAAAACTAATTAACTGAGTCTAACAGTATTATACTACACTCCATACCTGTGGTCCCTTATCTCTGGAAAAAAAGAAGAGGGATAAATATTGATTTTCTCATTTCTTATGCAGGGGTAGTTTCATGTAATTTTGATTCTTGAGGCTACACTAGTGGAGTGCAAGTATACCACAATAGGAAGGCTTCAGTGGCCCTATGACTTGAATAACAAGTCTGTACTCTGAGAACTTTGAATGTACTTAGTGCCTCAGGCGTCTCTCTCTGATTATAAATGGTGGTATACCTGCCATTTGCATGGGAAATGGGGATTCCCTTCACTGGGAGCTTCCTACATAGATTTGAACTAAAAAAATCCCACCAAAACCAATTTAACACAAAATGATCAATAACCAGAGGACAGGAAACCAATCAAAGAGGTTTTTATTTGTCACAGCAACTCATGAAATCCACTACTAAGACATGGAGGAGTTGTCATCTGTATTAATAAATCCAGTGGAAGACTGAAATCTTAGTGATTTGGGAGTACTGAAGACCAGTCTAATTCCTAAGATATCTATATATGTACAATAGTCCTGTAGATCTTAAGACGGGGGCTAAATTTGCCTAAAAGGTGAAAAAATAAGTGAGCTTGTATATAGCTTGGCTTTTCCTATCAGCAGTTCACTTCCTCCCCTCAACCTATTCCCTAACTTTAATTCAGTCCAGCATTTATTAAGAACCTACTATTTGTAGGGCAAAGACAAAATGAATGTCCTATTTGGAGTGAGAGGTGAATGGTATAAAGTTGAGACATTATAGACTATGGTGGGGGAGAAGTCTGAACAAAGATGAAGGAAGTAAATTCTGAGTCACATTTTGAAGAAGATGAAAGGATTAACAGCGGGAATAGATACAATATTGAGTTAAGGGGACTAATGAACATCTTTGGGGAAAGTTCAGAGACCAGAAAGTTCATTTATAAGGGATCAGATAGGGCAGTTTAGATTGGTTTGGGAATCTGAATTGAAGAGTCTTGATAAAATTGATCATAGTAAAGAAGGTAAAGCAAAAATGAAGGCTTGAGGGCCAAACTGAAAAGTGTGGATGGGATATAATGGGTAACAAGAGCTATTGCTGGTTATTGAGCAGGAGGTGTGACAGAGAAAGGGAGGGACATGACATTTCTCTTTCCTAATTAAAAGCACCCAGGCAAATTATTCTGCACCCTAATACTGGCAAATTTAGGGCAGTCAGGGTGTTATGATTCTTACAAGGTACTAAAACAGTGGAACTGATAGAGACAATAATTACCTAATTTAGCATGGTTCAGTATGATTGATTTAATCCTATAAGGAGATGTTATGGGCCAGAACTTGAAACAAGGTAGTAAGAGGAATTGAGGAGACAATGGTTAAATCTAGTTTAGCATTGATTTACTCCTACAACAAATAATGGTTTCCTAGTGATTGGAGTATAATCAGTGCACAGTATATAAGCAAGAAGGTCTCAGGGCCAGACACAGAAGCTCACTAGCCCACAAGCCCACTCTCGGAGGTGGAGTCAGATTCATTCCATTTTCCACCTTTGTGCTGGCTGGAGGCTGAAGGACAAACCTTTGGATTCTGAAACATTCAGAGGGAGCTCTTAGAACCAAGGAGAGAGATAGGCCTCTTTTAAAGTTAACTGGGCCCCAGGAAAAGAGACAAGAATTAAAAGGAAACAATAAAGGATTCGGATTTTAACTCTTGAATGAATTTGAAATAATTATTGAACTGAACTGAAACTAAGGCTGCCTCCAGAAGCTCCCCAAGAAACCTGCTCCCAGAGAACATTTTAATTTAGAGAAGAATATTACATTTGGGGGCCCAACATGGGGCAGACATAATCCTGATTTCAGTGGAAAAGTCTCCTCGACCCAGAAATTAGGGTGAGTACAAAAATACAACAAGGAAACTTTGTTAAAGAGCTAAAGTAGAATTTCAGCTAAAATTGGCAGATATTTAGAAAACAGCCTTCTATTTCTCTTCAAGGAAACTGTGTAGAGAGCGTCAGGCTTATGAAAAGCCAAGGTTTGATTATTATTTGGGAGTAGATCACTGAACTTTTAGAAACTGTACAGTACACATCTCCTTGGTTCTCTATGGAAAAGGAATTGGATCTAGAGGAGTGGAAATTAGTAGGAGAGCAATTATGCCAATTCTACAATGAAAATGGACCTGACTCAATTTCCCAAGATACACTTAATACATATAATTTAATACAACTGGCTTTAAGAAATTATATAAGTAATAGAATAAGGAAAAAGAAGAAAGAGCAGGAGGGGGAGGAGCCAAATAAACTAGGTGAAAAGGATGAAGAATCAGATAAGAATGGAGTTAAGTACAATTATGAGTATGGCAGTTCACAACAGGAGTATTCCCCATCCTCTGACCTACCATTCTCAAATAACCCTTCATGGGTGGAGGGAGAAGGAGGAGGGGGAAAGGTAGTAACACATTCAGGACCTCCTATGAAGCACCCTATGACAAGATTACAAAAAGCATTGGTTAAAGCAACAAATGAAGGACAGGATGTATCTGATTTTAAAATAAATGTATACCCTGTGATTAAAGAGCTTGACTCTTCAGGTCAAAAAAGGAGAAGATATACTCCTTTTGATTTGGAAAAAATTAAGGATTTGAAAAAGGGTTGCACTCTTTATGGGGCTACATCATCTTATGTTAAGATGTTACTAGATAATTTGTCTTATAAAATCCTAACCCCAGTGATTGGAAATCCATAGCAAGGACATGTTTAGAACCTGGACAAAACTTGTTGTGGTTTTTGGAGTATCATGAATTATGTAGAATTCAAGCCAGATGCAATAGGCAAATAGGAGTTAATGTACAAGTCACTTTTGACCAACTAGCAGGTAAAGGTCATTATGGAGAGAATTCAGAACAGATTAATTATTCCACAACAGTGTATGAGCAAATTTTTAAAGCTGCAATAAAAGCTTAGGATTCCCTCCCCAGACAAAAAAATCGAGGGAAAGCCTTCACAAAAATATAACAATACCCCAATGAAACCTTTGCTGATTTTGTGGGACGTTTGCAAACAGCTGTCACAAGAACCAATGGAGAGAATACAGCTACAGAAATAATGATCAGACATCTGGCTAAGGAAAATGCCAATGAGGTTTGCAAAAGAATTATATGGGGACTACACAAAGATGCTCTTTTAGAGGAGATCATAAGACGCTGTGCCACAGTGGGCACAAATACTTATTATACCCAAGCTATGATGAACATGGGAAGACAGGGTCCCTCTTGGCAAGGGACTTCTAGAGAAACTTGTTGATGTTTTCAGTGTGGAAAGATAGGACATCTGAGAGCCCAGTGTAGATACAGAGACAGAGTGAGAAGACAGGGTGAGAGAAAACCTAAAATCCTGTGTCCAAAATGCCACAAGGGCCTCCACTGGGCCTCAGAATGTACATTGACCCAGGGAAATGAGAGTCAGGGCTCAGCTCCAAGATATCATACAAAAAACAGGTGGGGCATGATGGCAGCTGAGTTTACACCTAGAGAGTCTTTAGAAGTTCAGGACTCTGATGTGTTCAATCAGCCAAAAAGCATTCACATGGCAGAAAGGGATTACATGATCAGTCAGCCAAAAAAGCAATCAGATATCAGAAAGAGATTCTATTGGGGAGAATACAGGCTTTTTAAATCAACAGGGCAGTGTCCAGTGCAAACAGCTTCAATATAATTGCCAGGTAATGAGGAGAAATCCCAAAAGTGGTAAATAGAATGGACTACATAGGTTAACTGCCTGGGAGAGAGGGTTTGCTTGTATTTCTTCAGATGGAGAAGGAAACAGATGGGTGGCAATAAGCATCTGAAAACAAAGGAGAAGACTTAAGAACAAAATCTGCAGGAATCATTGGATTCCCTAACACAAGATGAGACTGTTGCAGGACTTGAAAACCAGCAGGAATCATTGGATTCCTTGAGATGAAAAATTGTTGATGAGACTATTGCAGGACTTCAAAGCTTGCAGGAATTATTGGATTCCTGGCACATGAACTAATGGACAATGAATTCCTTTTGGACTATTTCTAGGACTTATGGACATGTATAATTCCTCATGTTGATTCATGCTATTTGTTACATCACTACTAGCCTGTGTTACTATGTACTTATGTAATTTATGTAATTATGTGTAATACCTCCAATATTGATGGATTTATATACTGTTTTAAGAGTGAGCCTCTTCAGAAACCTGCTAATCTGATTTGATTTCCCATTTCCTTTGGTGTTTCATCTCACTTCCTGGGAAGTCAGGGAGGGCGTGACCACCTTCTTTTTATGGTGTTTTCACTCCTTTTTTGAGCAGTCAGGGAAGGTGTGATCACTTTCTTTTTTGGGGTTCTCACCTCCTTGAGAAGTCAGGAAGGTCATGACCATCTATGTTCTAAATCAAAAGAAAGCAGGAGATGGCATTGAGCACCAAAATGTAATGTCCTTCTCTAAATATAGTGTTCTCTGGGAGCAGCCTTAGTTTCAGTTCTGTGTAATAATCACCTCAAATGCAGCCAGGGATTAAAAGTCCAAATCCTTTACTCTTTCCAAATCTTATCTCCTTCACTTGGGATTCGGCTAGTTTTTCTAAAGGCCTTCCAGATCTTAGTTTCAGTGTTCTCCACAGGACAGTCTGCCATCATTTCTCTGTCTTCCTTAGTTCTGCCCAATTTGTGAATCTCCTTGACTGAATCCTGGCTCTGAATCTCCCAAAATGCATCCTGGCTGAGGCTCCTAGCTTATATATGCTCTCTTAAAGGTGTGAATCTTGCAGAACTCTAGTAAGTATTAAATACATAATTATTGTCTCTATCAATTCCACTGACTTAGCACCTTGTAAGAATTCTAACATCAGGCAATGTAGTGGGAGTGAAAATGAGTGAAACAGAATCTTTCATAAATTGGGCTGCTAGATAGAAATAAGATGGCAGAGGTGAAAAGATATTTTCCCTCTACCCAGATCGGAAATTATAAACCTCACCAACTGTGAAAGCTTATTGTACTCCCAGTAAATGAAGGAGAACTGAAACTCCAAATCACCCCACATCCCATCATCACTATCCCACTCCACCCAGGCTCCTCTGTCCTTGAAACATGTGATGAAAATCATTAGGTGCTGTGCCCTCTGACTCCAAAGCTACATCAGGCCTCCAAATCATTGACAGGCTGTACTCATATTGCAAGGAGTAGATGAGGAAAAAGTGGTCATATTAGATCAGAGATGATCACAGACTCTTTAGAAGAGAAGTTTTATAATAAAGCAAAAAAGACTCCAGGTCTTGAGGTTAGGAGACCAGAATTTGAATTTTGGCTCTGTTATAAATTATAAAGGTATGTCACCTCCCTTCTTAGAAACTCAGTTTCTCATCCATTCACGCATTCATTCAAGGAGTATTTAAGTGCAGACTACACAAAGGATATAGTTCTAAGAATATACAAAGAGAAAAATAAGATGATTCTTCCCTTTAAGGAGCTTACATTCTAACAGAAGAAACAATATGATCAGAGATATAAATAAAATACAGTTCAACAGTAGAAATTTCTAACCTATATGATAGTGATATATATATGATATATGATATATATATGATATATGATAGATGATAGTGGTAGCCTTTAGAGAAATCAGAGTTATAAAGAAGAAAAGATTTTGGAGGAAAGATAATGAATTCCTTCTCTGTAAAATGATTAGATCTCCGAATACTAATCCTAATATTCTATCAGACTACAATACACCTGTTTCCCAAGATGGGAAAAGAGGGACAAATGAAATTCCAAGAGAGTAAGACATCAATGTCTAACTTTCCAGACACACAAGTAAATACAATGCAATTTTCAGAAGTGAAGGTATTAGCATCTGGGGGTGGGAATGATTCAGGATAGACCTCACATAAGAGGTGGCCCTTCAGCTGAAGCTTGAAAGAAACTAGGGATTCTATGAGGCATAAGTGAGAAGAATGCTTTACAAGCTTTGGATGACCTGTGCTAAAGAATATAGAAGGTGAAATGTCAAGAATGGGTTAACAGTAAGAAGGTTAGCTAGGCTGAAAGGTAGGTAGTGTGTGTGAAGGAGTAAATATGAATAGGAAGTCTGAAGTCAGACTGAGAATTCCAGGCAGAAGGATTTATATTTTGTCTCAGAGGCAACAGAGCACTTTTTAAAAGGAGGAATTACATGGGTAAGTCCATAATTTAGGAATGTCATTTTGGTAGTCTGAGGAAGATGGATTGGAAAGAAAAGAGATGAGCGGCAGGAAGGCCAATTAAGATGAGAGCTAATAAGAACTAGAAGTATGATGGTGGTTATATAAATAGAGAAAAGAGGACAGATGATAGAGATGTCATAGTTAGAACTGGAAGTCTAGGCAACTAATTGAAAGTGAGCAAAGGAAGAAAGAACAGTAGAAGTTTCCAACCTGTATGACTAGAATAATAGTAGTATAACCTTTAGAGAAATCAAAGTTACAGAGAAGAAAAGGTTTTGGTGGAAAGATAATGAATTCCTCCTCTATAAATTAGATCTCACAATATTAATCTTAATATTCTGAGTCTATGATATACCTCTTTCCCAAGCTGGGAAGAGAAAGGTAAATGAAATTCTATTTTTCAATAGCTAACTTTCCAGTGATTTTGAACTTTGTCCCACCCAAAGTTCTGCTCACCCCCAGCTCACAGTCTCTGGTGTTTTTATCTTTCCTTTTTTCAGACTTTCAATCTGTAAATCACAAAATCACAGAAATTTTTAAAGTTGAATGGGATTTGTACAGCCATCTAGTCCAACTCAGAACAGACCTCTCTCCCAAAACACATTTTGCAAGTGGCCATATCAACTTTACACGTAGACTTCCAGTGACTAGGAACATGCTACCTCCTGAGATGGCTCATTCAACTTTGGGTAATTAATTGTTAGAAAGTTTTCCTAACATAAAGCCTAAACTTGATTTTGCTACTTCCACCTCCTGCATCTTCCTTATTCTGCTATTGAGTCATATAGAATAAATCTTCTACATGACATCCATTAAAATATTTGCATATAGATACTATGTCCCCTGAGTATTATTTTCTCCAAGTTACATATGAAGGGTCTCATCAACTGATCTTAACTCAAGGATGGACTCAATAATGCCCTTTCTAAACTAATATTCCCAGAACTAAACCCTGTAGCATTTCAATGTGTATACAGCTCTATCTATCTATCTATCTATCTGTC
Organism: Sminthopsis crassicaudata; assembly: GCF_048593235.1. NCBI lineage: Eukaryota > Metazoa > Chordata > Mammalia > Dasyuromorphia > Dasyuridae > Sminthopsis > Sminthopsis crassicaudata. Next base: position 277,881,381 of record NC_133620.1, on the reverse strand, counting down.
TGTCTATCGCTGACCCTATCCCCGGGTCTCTCTATTTCTGTGCTTCTCTGCCTTAGTTTTCTCATGTTCAAAATAATTCCATATGATTCTTGCAACATAAATAGACAATAAATTCAGAAAAACAAACTTTTTTATCCTTGGCAGAAAAGCAGCTTTGCTTACTAATGCTTCCTTCCAGGTGATCCTCATTCTAGAACCAGAGTTACCCACACACCCTACTAAGAGTCCTGATAACACTACTAGCCACATCAGGGACTCGAAAGATGAGTTAGAATCAAGAACTCTGCTTTTAATCCAAGTAGAAGCTGACCCAGAGGAGAACGGTCCCTATACTAGGAGGGTTTCTTGACTTTCAGTTCTGCAGAAACTGTAACGTTCTTGAGAGAAGAGAGTCTTTTTGCCTTGCTTTGTATTCTGGCACTTAGAAAGTACCTGGCACATAGTATTTAATAAATTCTAGTTGATTGAGATCCTCATAGAGTCTATTCTCAAATGTTCCTCTTTTCAGTGATTCTGGAAAGAAATTCCCCATGTCTTCAAAGCTCATCTAGCCCTATCCTGGAGAATTTATCAACAATTATGTCTAGTATCCTAGGAATACACCCTCTCTCTATGCCCATCCTAGAATACTATCTTGTCTTAGGGGAAGGAGCTTTGAAGATGCTAATTACCTTTTTTTTTTTTTTTTTTTGGAGAGGCAAATGGGACTGACTTGCCCAGTGTCATACAGCTAATAAGTGTTAAACGTCTAAGTTCAAATTTGAACTCAGGTTCTCCTGACTCTAGGACACTATCCACTGCTATCCATAATACTGCTTTTCTAATACAATAATGGCAATCTTTTCTCTTTTTCTTTCTCAAGGCTTTCTCTGTCCTCTCCTTAATTCTTTCTGGTTTTTTGGAAGGTTTTTTGTGTTTGTTTTTTGCCTTAGCATTAGCCAGTGGCTAATAGGTGGTAATAGGTGGTAAATATAGGAGTTAAAAAGAGTACAAAAGGACTTCCCACACTCTTCCACAAAAGAGTATTGTTGCTGTTATTGTATTGTTGTCATTATTTTTTAAAATGTCACCTCTACATATCCTCTTGCGGCTCAAAAGAGAATCCAAACAGCAGGAGAGCACTTGGGTTGAAGCCAGAAGAGTTGAGTTTCAATTCTGGGCTTGTTAGATGAGTTTTTGTAGGAAAGCCACTTAACTTCTTTGTATCTCAATTTTCCCTACTGTAAAATGGGAATAGTAATGTTTGCACAGCCTTACCTCATATGGTTGTGGTGAGGAAAATGCTTTATATGCTGCAAAGCACCACTGAGAGATGAATTATAGTCATTTCTTTCCCTAACCCTTCAAAAGACCTGTGGTTTCATTTTACAGGCTCTTCCAACATTAATGATGCAGAGAGCAACACCCCACCCACATCTTAGTGGATGACCTCTGTCTTTGCCCAAAAATTTCATCAAGTGATTGCTATCTCTCTCTCTCCCTCCCTCCATCTTTCCTTCCCTCCCTTCCTCCCCCTCTTTCTCTCCCTCTTCCCCTATATCTCTCTTTCTCTGTCTCTCCTTTCCTCCTTTCCCCCCCCCTTTTCTTTCTGTCTGTCTTTGTATCTCCCTCTCTCCCTCTTTCTCTCCTCTGTCTCTTTCTCTCTGTGTACCTCTGTCTCTGTCTCTGTCTCATTCTCAATCAAGCATCACATTTGGAGGCAAGGACCCGGGTTCAGACTTCTGACTCTTTCATTTATTTGCCTATGTGACCTGGAGCAAGTTATTAATGCCTCAGCTTCCTTACACGTAAAATGGATATACTAGATGACCCTGCAGATTTCTTCCAGCTCCAAATGTATGGTTTTGTTGTTGTTCACGCATTTTTCCTTTATGTCCAACTTCTTGTCATCCCATTTGGGGTTTTCTTGGCAAAGGTACTGAAGCGGCTGCCATTTCCTTTTCCAGTTTATTTTACAGATGAAGAAACTGAGGCAAACAGATTAAGTAACTCACCCAGAGTCATAAAACTAGTAAATTTCTGAAGTGGATTTAAACTCATAAAGATGAATCTTGCTGATTCCAAGCCTGGTGCTCTACCTACTGCTCATCTACTTGACATGATCCTAAGTAGACTGATCTCTTAAAATGGATACAGTCTTACTGAGTCCATACCCAAAGCTTTTCCAGCTACTAGATCAATTCTGGTGGGATACCCTTTGAGAAGCAAGTGTCACATCCATGCCAAAATGAGGCTTTGAAAGAAGGCAATAGTGCATTATTGTTATTATAATTTTATTAATTGTAGTTTTACTAAAATAGACAGAAATTAATTCAAATTTATAAGAATACAAGCCATTCTCCAATTGATAAATCATAAAAGGATATGATCAGACAATTTTCAGATAAAACCATTTCTAAATTAAACCATGCTCCAAATTATTCCTGAGCAGAGAAATTAAAATTAAGACAACTCTGAGGTACCACTACACACTTCTCAGATTGGCTAAGATGACAGGAAAAGATAATAATAAATGTTAGAGGAGATGTTGGTAAAACCGGGACACCTATACATTGTTGGTGAAATTATGAACTTATCCAACCATTCTGGAGAGCAATTTAGAGCTATGCCCAAACTATCAAACTGTGCATGTGCTTTGATATAGCAGTGTCTCTAATGGACTTATATCCCAAAGAAATCATAAAAATGGGGAAAGAACCCACATGTGCAAAAAATGTTTGTAGCAGCCCTGGAACTGGAACTGAGTGGATGCCTATCAGTTAGTGAATAGCTATGGTTATATTATAAGTTATGGTATACTAATGTTATGGAATATTATTGTTCTCTAGGAAAATATCAGTAAAATGATTTCAGGAAGGCCTGGAGAGGCCTTAGTTCATGCTAATGCTAAGTAAAGAGTGTAGAACCAAGAGAACATTATCACAGCAACAAGATTATGTAATGATCAACTGATGAATGTGGCTTTTTTCAACAATGATGTGAGTCAGGCCAATTCCAACAGACTCGTGATAGAGCCATCTACATCCAGAGAGAGGAATGTAGGGCCTGAATGTGGATCACCACATAGTATTTTCACCTTTTTTGTGTTGTTAGCTTGCTTTTTGTTTTCTTACTCATTTTTTCCCCTTTTTAATCTGATTTTTCTTGTATAGCATGATTGTGGAAATATGTATAGAAGAATTGCATATATTGGATTACCTGCTATCCAGGAGGAGGATTGGGAAGAAGGGAGGGAGAAAAAATTTGGAACAAAGGTTTTGCAAAGGGGAATGTTTTAAAATTAATTATGCTTATATTTTGAAAATAAAAGGCTATTTAAAAAAAAAGAAGAAGAAATTGAAGTTGTATACATGCTCTCTACTTAGATTTCTAGCTTCTTAATGATAGCATTAGGTTTCTTTAGCTATTTCTAGTGTTTTATTTTATTTTGCAATGACCATACTTTTGGGACTTGGACTTCACCATTATTTTATTCCCAGGAAAAGTCTTCATCAGTAAACTCATCATCTTTGAGACTGGTCAGCTTTGGTACTCATATCTTATATCTCCTGGGGATATAATTAAGAAAAAGGAAAGACAGTCCCTGCCTTCAAAGAACCTAGAATCTAATGGCAGAAAGACTTAGACAAAAGAAAGCTGAAGAGGTAGTGAAGAGAGGAAGAAGGTAGTAAATAGAATCCAGTTCAAGAGACCTTCTGTCCCTCTGATTGGAGGGCTGGAGGTCCACCCTCCACCCAACTAGTTCCCAAGAATTCCCAATGCCTCCATTTAAAGAGGGTTTGCCAACCAGTCAACCCTTCGTTTCCCACCAAGAATATTCCTTGAGTAGTTTGCCATTTTCCTTCTCCAGCTCATTTTACAGATGAGGAAATTGAGGCAAACAGGGTCAAGTGACTTGCCCAGAATTATTCAGCTAGGAAGTGTCTGAGGCCAGATTTGAACTAAGGAAGATGAGTTTTCTTGACTCCAGACCTGGAGCTCTATCTATTGGGCCACCTAGCTGCTGGAACTTAATAAATGTTTGACTGACTGTAGTCAAGTATCTGGCACAGAGTTCCCTAGGTGGATGTACTGCAATGTTGCCATATGTACTTTCTCCTTAGATTTCTAGGTTTCCAGTAGAAAGGACTACTACTGCTCCTGAGTCAGAGCATCTGGGTTCCATTGCTCCTAAGGGAAATATTTCAGTCTCTCAGTTAGATTTAGAGCACTTTAACTGTTTAGACTGATGCAATTTTGATCATTATTATTATTATGTGTTATTACCACCCCTACTTATAGACCCTTTCTATATATCTAGATTCTGGGGAATGCTGATGGCAGGAGAGTGACACCTGCAGCTTAGAGATGAATCTATTCCACAGGTGAGGTTGTGGGGAGAAGGAGAGGAAGAAGAGGAAAGGAAACTGTGGTTATAAAGTGAAAGAGGCAGAACTACAAAGAGGCAGTGCTGGTAATAGACGGAGGATGGGGAGGGAAACCCAGAAATCCCCATCTCTGAGCACTAGCTTGGGGGAGTGGTTATATATTATATCTAACTAAAAAAGACCCCTTTCTTTCCTCCATTCCCTTGCCTTTGTGTCCCACCATCATCATAGTATTATGAGCTTCTATTTCTTTCTCCTGCCATTCATATGGCCTGAGAAAAGGAGAACTTAGCAGAAATCAGAGCTGTCAAAAATACTATGGGCTTCTTTGGTAGGCAGTTATTTCTCCAACACTGGAAATTTTCCAGTGGAGTCTGGAAGACCATTTGTCAGCAATGTGGTACAAGTGATTTTTGCATCAAACTTAACCCTTTGGTGTTCTTGCCCACTCTGAGAGTTTAAGATTTCTACAAATCACTCCCTTGCCAGGGTTACTTGGGATATACAAAAGTGAAAAGAATACTTGACTTTAGAAAGTCCTGGATTAGAATTCTGCATTACTTGCTAGTTGTATGTGACTTATCCTTTCTGAATCTCAGTTTCATCCTCTGTAAAATGGGGATAATGATGCCTTTATTACCTATTTCACAAGGTCTTGTGAAGCTCAAAAAGATGTAAAATGCTTTTAAAACCTTAAAGCTTTCTATAAATCTGAGGTATTATTACTATTAACACTCAGTAGCAGTACCAATAGCCTTCTATAAGAAACAGAGCACTGAAAGTACTATTTAAATTGAAATGCCTCAAATCCTCAATTTATTCATCAGTTAAAGGGAGATACTTGCATTGTTATCCCAACTGGGTTCATTCAAATAAATTAAGATTGGTGAAAGTGATCTTAAGCATAAAGTGCTAATCAATATAAATCACCCCCCAAAAAATTTTTTTTAAATATTTATGTGTGTGTGTGTGTGTGTGTGTGTGTGTGTGTGTGTGTGTGTAAAATACACCCTTGGTCAGGACTCATCTGTGATTAGCTATGTGTGACCCTGGGCAAATAAATCACTTCCCTTCTTGGGGCCTCATCTGTGAAATGAGGGGGTTAGGCAAATATCCACTGAGGCATTTCCAAATCTAACAGTGTGTGAGCTTATGAGTCTGTTAAATGAAGTTTGTTCTCCTTTTACTACCCAAGTATACCTGAGAGATAAGGCCCAGGAAAAGGAAGGGGGATGGATGAGTGTAATCTGAAGGGTTCAGGTGATTTAGATCTTTCAGAAGTGGCTCAGGTTTGGACAGAAATCCTCCTAGCTGCTTTTTGATAGCTGCTTTTTGCTCCCATCCAAACTCTAGATCAAATCGGTTCTATCCAACCATACAGGGATTCAGGCAGAGTCCAAGTCACCATGAAGTTCAAGAAAGAAAACCATCAGATTAAGACCCAAGGTTACGCTAAGTTCATCATTTTCACCTTGGGTCTTCACCTTCCTAATGCCTCACATTTCTTTCTTCAATTGCTCTGCATTTCTAGTCTTTCAACTATTGTTGCCCCCCCCCCAAAAAATACACCTGCGGACTCCTGGACTGGCTCTGGGGAGACAACTAGATAGGCTAGGTTAGCTGGCAGTCCAGACACAATTAGAGTTTTATGA